>NC_043707.1:5165974-5390137 GCF_006229205.1 Suricata suricatta
ATATAGGCAGTGTGGGACATTGCTAAATTGTTTCAGATCTTAAAGACACTGGGAAAACATGTGTGGCCCTCTAGCAAGGAATAAAAAGCTCCTTGTGAGGGACACAAATTCCGGGTCTGGCTCCTCTTTTTTTTTTTTTTTTTTACAGTTTTTTTTCAAATTGGTTTCCATATAACACCCAGTGCTTCTCCCCACAAGTGCCCCCCACCATAACCATCACCCCCTTCCCTCCCCCTTCAGTCCATGGTTCATTTTCAGTATTCAGTAGTCTCTTATGATTTGTGTCCCTCACATTCCCCAGCTCTCTATCCCCCTTGCTCTCCCTATGGTCCTCTGTTAGGTTTCTCCTGTTAGACCTATGAGTGCAAACATATGGTATCTATCCTTCTCTGCCTGACTTAATTTTGCTTAGCATGACACCCTTGAGGTCCATCCACTTTCCTACAAATGGCCATATTTCATTCTTTCTCATTGCCAAGTAGGAATCCATTGTATATATAAACCACATCTTCTTGATCCACTCATCAGGTGATGGACATTTAGGCTCCTTCCATGATTTGGCTATTGTAGAAAGTGACGCTATGAACATTGGGGTACACGTGCTCCTATGCATCAGCACTTCTGTATCCCTTGGGTAGATCCCCAGCAGTGCTATTGCTGGGTCATAGGGGAGTTCTATGGATAGTTTTTTGAGGAACCTCCACACTGTTTTCCAAAGTAGCTGCACCAGTTTACATTCCTACCAACAGTGTAGGAGGGTGCCTGTCTCTCCACACCCTCACCAGCATCCATAGTCTCTTGATTCGTTCGTTTTAGCGACTCTGACCGGTGTGAGGTGGTATCGCGTGTGGTTTTGATTTGTATTTCCCTGATGCTGAGTGACGCTGAGCATCATTTCATGTGCCTGTTGGCCATCTGGATGCCGTCTTTGGAGAAGTGTCTGTTCAGGTCTTCTGCCCATTTCTTCACTGGATTATTCATTTTTTGTGTATGGAGTTTAGTGAGCTCCTTGTAGATTTTGGATACTAGCCCTTTATCTGATATGCCATTTGTCTGGCTCCTCTTTGAGTTGACCTTGAACCAGATTAAGTTTTCAGGGCATCATATCAAACTAGTACATTCCCTGCTCTAACCCCCTCTTGGGATTGTTTTAAGGCAAAGATCAGCAACAGGCATTACTAAGAACACAGCAGCAACCAAAACCCAAAGGAGGCGACAGACAGGAAAACAATCACAATGGCCACCAAGCTCTTTGCGTGGGAGACCAGGTTTGTTTTTAAAAAGGACCTGAGTGACAGCAGCTGGCCCACTCAGTGGGCAGGGCTTGAACTCCCCTTTCTGCATTCATACCGCTTGTTTTCCTGATGTTCAGTTCTGTTGCTTAACTGGAGTGCACTAAACTTCAATTTGATAATTGCATCCTCAAATCCCTTAATGAAGGTGCCTATCAAAGTATAAATAATTACCCAGTAATTTTGTATTTGCAAACTCCATCCTGGCTGTTTATGCCTCTCCGTGGTTAAAGAGGGAGGTTCAGGGGCCCATCTCACACTTTTCATAAGTCAGGGAAATTTCAAGAGCCCAGAGGATGGCATGTTAACACCGTTTGCCCCTCTAGGAGTTCGCCTCCACTCCCTTCAGACCCTGACCTTCATCTTTTCTTGTACCTTTTATAAGTCCATCGGAGAGCCACCTTTACGTTTTGGTGCTAGTCATTCAGACATGTGTCTGCATCAGCAGTAGTGCCAGGAATTCTTGAGTACAATCCCTTACCTCCTCCAAGCCCCCTCGGCATCCCTGTGAGCCTGGGCTGGTGGCTCTTTGGACAGTATCCGCCTTAGCTCATGGAAGGCACACACCAGTGTCCTCTTGGACGTCTTCTTCATCTTCCCTCTGGTTCCTCTGTTTTGGGCTGAGTCCCTTCATTGTTCACTAGAGCCTATCCATGGAAGTGCTTGGGATCATCCAAGAAGCTCACAGCCACGAAGACATAACACAAAATGTAACAGAACAAAAACCCGGTAAGATTTGCAAGTGTTGGTGGGGGGTGCTTGTGCCAAGAGGCACCTGTGGAGAGGGTGTGCTTAGCGCCTGGGGCCTGATAGAAGTGAAAAGAGAAGCTGCCAAGATGGCAGAAGCCCGGTGACAAACCCGAGGCTTCCTGGGCTGGTGTTTTCCTCCCGGAGCCTGTTTTTAAACCCATGGGCTTGTTAAGAGCCAGTGCAACTGATAGGCCCTCCAGAAGTATTATTCTTAAAAGCTGCACTAAAATTACTCACCTCCTGTAAAAACAAGTGTGATTTACATCTAATATGGGTAATTACTTTTACAGTTAATTAAAAGCGCTCTCATTAAGCCCATGCTGTGATGCCAATGCATAGCTCTTATTTGCAAACAGACCCTTGGTTTGAGCTTACCTTGGTGACATATTGCTCCTACCTGAGAGGGGCGGCCTTCCTCAGTATCCAGTTTAATTGTGCTGAGCCAGCAGCCCTGGGTTGCCAGGGTTGCTGCCAACTCTCTATTATCCCCTGGTAACTAAGCTGCAGAAAAGCATAGGATGAAGAGAACAAAATAATTCATGGAAGTGAGGGTTAAAGACTGGCTTTGGGAATTGTTCTGTAGCCTTTTGGGTTTTACAGCTCTTTTCTGCTGGCTCTCTCCCAAAGGAAATATCTGGTAACCACCCCTGCCACACACACACACACACACACACACACACACACACACACACACACACATATTCCTCCAGACATTTATAAAATCAACAACATGGCATTCTGAGCTAGCCAATTAAAGTAGATTCTACCCTCTTGGCTGAGTGGATTTATGTTGAGAACTTAGTATACATACTTTTTTTTTTTTTTGCCATTTGTATGAATTCAGGCAAAACAGCTCTGAAATAAAGTCTCAGTCTTCACATTCAGATAGAAACTTAACTGTTTTCAGAGTATCCTGTACCTTGAAACAGGGATCTTGGTAATTCTGAACCTTCTTAAACACATAATAATAAAATTCCTCCTCAAATGATCACATTCCTGGTAACTAATTCAAGCTTATTAATTAAAGTATGCAGTCATTTGGGGCTTACATTTTGAGGGAGCAGGGAGATTGTGGAGATTGTGGTGTTTCAGGAAGTGTACAGACCCCATGAAAAGGATGTTCTGGTATATTGCTAGGTGCTCTTGGTGTTTTGCAAAGTTATTTGCTTCCATCTGCTGGCCATATATGAGATTGCAGGGCTTGAGCAAATTTGTGAATGGAGACCTTTTATCAAGCGGATAAAAAAAATATGTCACAGAAATGTTTTATGCTATTCTTTATGTATTCCAGTGACCTTACTTGATCTTGGTCTTACGAGTTAAGTGAACACATACGAGAATCCGGGAGCAAGACACACATGACTACAAATTTGTACAGTGGCTACAAGATAACACAGTTACTCATGGGTTTTGTTTTGTTTTGTTTTGTTTTGTTTTTTTAATTGGGGCCCAATCATTATCTTTAAATGAGGCAATGAAATTTAGAACATTGGTTTAAATATTCAGCATCAAGGACAAAATATGACATTGAGGAAGGCATACCGTACATCGGAGGTAGATAGCCTTCAGTCTGTCTTACTAATTAGCAAGCCACAGCCCCATATTCTTTGACACACAACTTTCTCATCTGCAGAATGGAAGAGCTGGGCCGGAGGGCCCTACCGTTTATATATGTTTTCAAAGTTTGAATCTCTTTGAAGGTTGGAAAAAAAAAACCGAACCCAGGCTGCAGTAAATGTTCTGAGTCCTAGAATCTAAACTTCTATTGGTTAGGGTTTTTTTTATAGTATAAGTAATTGTTATTTTCAGAACAATGGAAACTTGTGTCCATACTATTTTTTAAAAAATTGTTTTTGAAAAACAAAGTATGTAAAATGAAGGGGACCAGGTACTACCTCCAAATATGCCTCTGTGGCATAAGGATTATTTGGGGATGTTTACTTTAGGGAGGCTGCAGACTTTGAAGATTCTCTGAAAACAGAGAGGTTGTCCTTTTTTTGAGATGAAAAATTTAACTTTATAAGCAATATTTCCGTTTGTAAGGGTGTCTCCCCCTCCCTATACCAGGAAGTGAAGGATAACACTAAATTCCCAGGAACTCTGACCGGGAGGCAGCGGTTTAAATCTGCATAACAACCTTACCCTCACTTCCTGTGCTTTGACTGATAATCTACAGTAACTGGCCAACTTCCCGCCTGACTTGTGGTTTTTGTCATTAGTTGAAGACACGGCTAAGGTGATTCCTAGGGCCGGTTTAAGAGTTCCTCAGGTTTCCTAGGCATGTCCTGTGTGCACAGGAGGTCTAAAGGTCTAAAGGTCATTAAACTTCTGGTTTTCTGTAGTTAATCTTTTATTATGGGGGGTATTATCCAAGAACCTAGAAGGGTAGAGGGAAACTTATTTTTCCCTTTGCTGTATAATGGAAACTCAGGGTTTAAAATGAACTTTTGAATTCTTTTTGGAATGTGTTGTTGGGAATTCTTATTTCTTTATATTAAAACCGACTTGCCATAGCCTTTCTTCCATTTCAAAAGAAAGAACGAAACGTCTGGATTTCTCCCCCACTCGCAGGGTAGCTTGGGCTTGTCATGGGAACCTTTGCCTGTGTGTCCACCAGCTCTAGAGGGCTGTTTTAAGCTATAGGTATTTCTTTTGAAATACTCGTTGGGACTTGGTGCGTACTGAGCCCCGGAGAACAAGGCCACACCAAAGATACATGACTTGCTTTACTCTCAAGGCCAATATAAGCACCCTTGTCTTTTTTCTATATTGCCCTTCCAGGGTTGATAGCTGAAATCATTCACATAGATTTCATTGACTATCTTTTGAAAACACAAAGCCTTGTGAGCATAGCAGCATGCAGCTGTCCTGGGATCTCTGTACAGAGCGGTGTTTCTTCTCTCCTAGGGCTTGGCTTACATGGGGTGGTCTCTGGACCATGCCTTTATTTTCTCAGTGATGAGTAGGCAAGAATGGAGAGATTCACACTGGAAGCTCCTTGGAGCTCTTGATCAGTTTCCTATGGCTTCTGGAAACAATTACCACAAATTTGTGGCTTCCTACAATAGAAATGTGTTTTCTCACAGTTCTGGAAGGCTTAAGTCTGAAATCAATGATGGGATTTTGGAATGGTAGTGCAGGGCTGGAGCCAATAGCCAAGAAAAAAAATCTTTAAAAAAAAATGTTTATTTATCAAGAGCGAGAGAAAGAGAGAAGAGAGACCAAGAGACCATGCAGGGGAGGGGCAGAGAGAGAGAGAGAGAGAGAGAGAGAGAGAGAGAGAGGGAGACAGAGAGTCCGAAGCAGGTTCTGCGCCAGCAGCACAGAGCCCAATATGGGGCTTCAGCCCATGAAATGTGATATAATGACCCGAGCCAAAGTCAGGTGCTTAACTAACTGAGCCACCTAGGCACCCAAGAAAGAATTCTTGAGAGGTCTTCAGTACAGAAAGGAAATTTGATTAAAGCATGGGGACAGGACCCTTGGGCAGAAAGAGCTGCCCCAGGATTGTGAGGACAGACTGATTATATACCTAGGAGTTGGGAGAGAGAGGTAAAGTCAAGGGCAAGTTTCTGAAGGGATGTTCATATGCTGAAGAAAACTCACAGGATATTAATGGCCTAGCTATTGTCAGGCTAAGGTTGTTTTTCCTTCTAGCAAAGCATAAGCCTCAAGGCAGTAGGGAGTTCCTAGAGAAATGTTCTCTGTCAGCCTCAAGTATTTGTCAATGGGTTGCAGGTTATTAAGACATTTAATTTTATTTCCCATTTCCTTCTGCCTTTTCTCCCACATCATTCCCCCATGAATAATTTTGACCCTTCAGTCTTTTAGGATGCTGCAGGTGGATGGCTTCATCCTCTGTCAGCAGGTTCCCTCCACCAGACTGTCTCTGAGTAGGTCCTTGCCACTTCCAGCTGTCAGGTGCTCCAGGACCTCCTTGGCTGGTGCCTGGGCCACTCCAGTCTCTGCCTCTGTCATCACATGGACATCTCTTCTCTGTCTCCTAGAAGGACACTTGTCATTTGATTTACGGCCCAGGCAGATAATCCAAGATGATATCATTCAAAGATCCTTAATTATATCTGCAAAAGTCATATTTCCAAAGATCACATTCACAGATTCCAGGGTTTGGGACATGGACATATCTCTTAAGAGTTAGTATTCTGCCCACTATAGACTCCCAGCTTCTAAATCCTCAGAAGCCTCTAGAATCTCACTGGAAGACATTTCTCCTTACTTGTTCACAGGGCCTTTGAACTTCCAGGCATTTCACAGCTGTAAGTGATGCTAATACATGATCCAGGATGATGGTTCTCTGCACTGTGGGCATAAATAACCCTGACCTACAAAAATCATCAGAGACAACTAACACACAAAATGCAGAAGAAAAGAAGTCTCGCTGGGGAGGGAGAACAGCTTCTGAAAAGAACAGATACACAAGTGCTTTGATGTCTAAAAGCCAGAAGCACTCAGAGGACTTGGAAGAGCAAACTTTAAAAATAGAACTGTTTTTAAGTTCTCAATACTCCCCTCAGAACCAGGTCTCACAGAGACAGTTGGAGGGTGCCATTACTGATAGCTACCATTTATCCAAGATTTGATATATGCTAAGCGTTTCCCATGTATTAGATATGCCTCCCAACAAATGAGGTGACTGTTAGTATCCTTATCTTACAAATGGGGAAACTAAGGCACGAACCCACAACTAGTGTGGTGTCGAGTCCAGTTATATGAACACAAACAGTGTGACTCCATATCATGTAGAAATTGCATCTGTTGCTAGTAATTAAGTCACTCTTCGGAGTTTTCCAGCTACAGAAAGGAGAATGGCTGGCTTCTGTACGGAAATTGATTTCTTGGTGATGAGTACCGCTCGAAATTCATACTTAACACTTAAGTAGTTGAGCTGTTTTCCAAGCAAAGTCATCAAGTGGGGCTGAAGTACTTACTCAACTACTCTTTTTCGGAAAAGGTCAGGTCAGAGCCCATCTGGAAACACCAGCTCTAAGAGGAGCCATCCAAACAATAATTTGTTGCCGCCAAAGTGACATTTTTCCAATTTGAGTCCAACGTTGTTCAGAAGCAAGCAGAGTCCCCTGTGGTGCCTCCCGCGTAGATCTGCAGCGGATGACAAACCAACAATATCATCTAAATAAAAAAATCCAGCATGGGTTCAGTAAATTAATCCTGACAAGAATAAATTGAATAATCTTAGGGAAATGGCAAGAGCTCTGATTCTGCCAGATGGCTTTTTTCCGTCACTTGCATGGGTCTTTGGTGGTGGATTAAAAACGAAAACTTGCCTTTGGCTTATTGATTTCGTTAGTTAGTTGATTAACACCTGCCACTTCTTTGTTGACAAATCAAAACTGGATATGAACTCTTTCCTGCACTCTCAACGTATTTTTGCTGGAGGAAAGAAAGGAATGCTTACTTCCCCCAGTCAGAACAGCATAAAATAGACTAGGAACTGCTTTATCTTGCCTGGTTTCTAGATGGCATCTCATGGGTTTAAAAATAATTCGTGATTTTCATCACTCCCATACTGAGTTAACCTCTATGTGTCTTAGTAGACAGATTCCAAGACAGTTCTTAGTAAGAGTAAGGGTTCACGGTCAGTCGGAGACCTTTGCCATTAAATCAAGGGTGTGGTGAGAAAACCATGACCCCAAGTCCTAGGACTCCACCTTGCAGATCCTCTTGGAATCTTGTTGTCTTCGTCAGCCTGAACTGCCCTAACAAAATACTATAGACTCTCAGTCTTGAAACAAGAGAAAAGTATTTTCTTACAGTTCTGGAAGATGGAAGTCCAAGATCAGGGAGCCAGCAAGGTCATGTTCTGGGGAGTACTCATGCTCGTTTTCTCTCTTCTCAAAAATAAATAAACTTAAAAAAGAGAAGAAAGGAAAATAATAAGACATAGGGCCTGAAATATCCAGACTGACCAACCACCATGACTATAACAAAAGAAAATTGCCTGAAAGGAGTGGAAAGTGCCTCATGTAGGGGCCATTTCCAGGTGTAGACTTAGGCTCCATTGTTGTGTGGTGTAGGCTGAGTTACCTAATTGCTCACCTCAATATTTATATGGTAAAACTAAAAATGCCAACCTTGCTTGGTTGTGGGGAGCTTAGAGACAAGTGTGAAAAACACCTGTCCAGTTCCTGGCGTCAAGGAAGCATTCAATTATTGCTCACTGTTTCAGTCCCATTTTACTGATATTAAAACAGTCTGTTAATTCTCTCTGCCCCTCCCTAGCTCGCTCATTCTCTCTCTGTCAAAATAAATAAAAAATTTAGAAAAACAGCCTGTTAAAAAACAAGCAAACAATAAACAAAAGCAAAGCACAAAACAACAAAAAACAAGAACAACAACAAAAAAAACAACCTTCACCTTATGATATGGTCTCCTTTTGTTCCGCTCGAGTCACACAGACTTTGAATTTGTTGTGCTTAATAAATCACCGTGGTAATGGCCTTCCACTTAGCCCTCTCCTAACAACACATCAGCAGAACAGACCCAACTACTTCTCCGTGAGAGTATAAACATTTCTAAAGACTTCACTTACCCCAACCATTATTGTTTGCAGACCCCTACACTATCCTGCCACCCATAGCCCCTCCCCACCGTCTCCATTCTAGAATGCTCAACCCAAAAACCTTGGAATACTTTGTGGCCTACATCTGTACCTCATATTCTACCTTCAGTCCTTTAAGACACCTGTTGAGTCCATCCAGCTTCTGTCCATCTCTTCTATCTCCCCTGCTATCACCCTTCCCAGCCGCCATTATCTTAGACCCGGTCTCCTGCAGCCACTCCCAACCCCCAAACAGGTCTTCCCTTATTCTCTTGGCTCTCAGCTGTCTATTCTGTTAAAACAGAAGTCAGATCATGTCTCTTCTCTCTTCAAGACCTCTGAATAAAGACAGGTGCCAGCCAGGACATAAAGTAACTGAAACCCCTGTGGACTGCTGGTGGGGATGTAAAATGATGCAGCTGCTGTGAGAAACAGTATTATGGTTCCTTAAAAAAAACATAGAATTAACCTATATTTTTGCACTTCCACCTCTGGGTATAAATGTAAAAGAATTGAAAACAAGGACTTGAACACCCATGTTCTATATTCATCATTGCCAGAAGGTAGAAATAGCCATCCATGGAAAAATGAATCAACAAAATGTAATATGTACGTACAATGGAATATTATTCATCCTTAAAAAGGAATGAAATTCTGACACCTGCTACTATATGGCTGAGCCTTAGAGGAAGACTTGCTAAATGCAATAAACCAGACACAGGAGCTTGGACACTATATTATCCCTCTAATATGAGTGTTATACACGGAATTGTTTCCTACCCCCAAATTCGTATGATGAGGCTCCAACCCCCAATGTGACTTCTTTTAGATAGAAGGCCTTTAGGAAGATAATGGAGATTTAAAGGGTTATAAGGCCTTTGTTTGATCGGACTGGTGTCCTTATAAGAAGAGGAAGGGATGCCAAAGATCTCTCCCTGCATGTAGAGAAGAGGCCACATGAGGGCACTGTGAGAAGAGGCCATCTACAAGCACAGAAGAGCACTCTGACCAGAAACAAACCCTGACTGCACCTTGATATTGGACTTCTGACCTCCAGAATCGTGGGCAAACATAGATTTCTTTTAAGCCACTCAGTCTGTGGTCTTTTGTTGCGGGGGTTCTACAGATGGAGGGTGGGGGTGTTTGCGTAACAGTGTGAGAGCACTTCATGCCGCTCAACATGAACTTCAGAGTGGTCCGAAGAGTAAGTACTGTGTGTATTCTCCTCCGAGACAACTCAAACAAAGCCTGAGTGCTTCCTCCCTGCTTTCAGAGTAAAAGCCGATGTCCTCCTCTGATCCTCCTCTTCCACTATTTTCCTAAGTATCTTTCTCCTGCCCCTGACTACTTCCTCTTTCCTCCTTCCTGTAGCTCAACTCTGTTCCATACTTTGCACTTGCTCTTCCTTTGTCTGAGATGCTCCTTCCCCAGGGACAGGCTCATCCCCCTCACTTCCTTTAAGCCTTTGCTCAGTTTCACTTCTCTTAAAAATTTTGTTTAATGTTTTTTTTTGGTTTTGGTTTTGGTTTTTTGTTTTGAGAGAGCGAGCACGTGAGGTGAGGAACGGCAGAGAAAGAGAGAGACAGAATCCCAAGCTGGCTCTGAGATGTCAGTGCAGGGCCTGACACGGGGCTCAATCTCACGGATCGTGAGACTCTGACTGGAACCAAATTCAGATGCTCAACCTACTGAGCCACCTGCATGTCCCTGCCACTTGTCTTTAAATTTAAATTTTATTCCCCCGTCCTCACATTTTCACTCCTTTTCCCGTGCTTTATTTTTCTTCATAGTATGCATCTTCTTACAAAATACCATTTATTAATGTTTGTTTTTTACTGTCTTTCTCTTCTAGCAGAATGTGAACCTCTCCAGGGCAGGACTTTCCATGTGTTTTGTATGTTATTGAGTCTTCCTTTCCTAGAGCAAGGCTTGGCAAGCAAAAGGTGCTGAATACATATCTCCTGAATGCATTAGTAAATGAATACTACAACTGTGTGTGTGTGTGTGTGTGTGTGTGTGTGTGTGAGAGAGAGAGAGAGAGAGAGAGAGAGAGAGAGAGAGTGAGCATGCACAAGAAAGAGAGCGCCATTTTGTCTGAGTGGTGAATTCCTCGAGAGTAGAAACCGTGTTCTTTTTCACCTTTTCATTCCAGAGCAACATGAATAAGTGCATAAAGAAGTCGATGTACAGTAAAGATGGATGGATGGAACCATAGATGCATAGATAAATGGATGGATGATGGATGAATGGATGATGGATGGATGGATGACAGATGGGGTGGATAGGTGGACAGACAAAAGATTAAAAAAAAAGATGATGATAGTTTTTTGTTGAAGGAAGGTAGGTTGGAATATCCTAAATCTGGATGAGAGAGAGATATTATTAAGTTCAACTGAGGGCAGTTTCTGCTCATGTGAATAAAGGTGTCGGGATGGGGGGCATATGATTTTATAAGCCATCAGCTTCTCTTTGTTGTGGCCTCTGATCCATAGCTTTTGCCTTCACCCCACATCTGCATGTAATAAAGTTTAGTTATGACATCCATATGTCTCTAATGCAAACACTGGGGCATATACTTCTTAAAAGGGCTATAAAGAGCAATGGCTCGAGAAACACCCATTAGGAGCTTGAGTTTCTTATTATTTTAAAGGGCATTTCAACGACACTGCTGAATATTCCCTGACCATAAGTCTGACTCCTGTTCTTTCTCCTTCTTTTCTCATCCTCTCAGGATATCAAAGCAGACTGCAATACCTGTGTGGAAATAGAGGACAGAAAGGTAAGTCAGTGTTTTTCATCTTTTTGCTCCCCCCCCCAAAAAATAAGAACTCTATGATTTAAACCCAAGTGTTGAAAGGCTGGACAGTGGCTTGCAAAAGTGATTCAGGTACTGATATTAGACACTTGAAGACGGTCATACTTTAAAAGATTTGTCTTTTTTTTTTCTTTGCAATCTGTGTTATCGCTAATGGCTTCAGTGAAGAGTGCATGCCATAATTAAGTATTAAAAATCTTGGTGCTTTTTCTTTTAGTCCTCTGCTTCTCTTCAGGAAAATAGCTCATTTATCCTTAACTCATTTCATATTGTTGGTGAACATCACTGATGGTTACTCTATAATATTACATATGAGACAGAACATAAAATACTGGGCTCTGCAAGGTGTGTCCCTATATTTGGTTTATGCACATTGAAAGAGAGCCTGCCTCAGTTTCCATCATGACACATTGACATGAGCGGCGACTTTCTCTATTAATGCGAGAGGTTTTGGGGACAGGGAGGAGAGGTCATTGCCTATATTTTCAGAGTCCCCCACCCCATTTTTATCTTCCCGTTACACTTGGGGTGGACCCCCTCAGGAAAAACAGCTGTTAGACAGTTGTTCTGCGCGGTCTGTCCTTACTGACAAGAGTTCACAGACGCTTCCCTGGTAAAGGGCATCCAAGCAGACCAAATTTTGCCTTTATCGCCTTGAATGCACAGAGGTCAAATAAGTGAATTGAGGGTACATATCTCCCAGCTACTTTTGACATCATTCCACAATTTTGAAAGATGTTTCTCTCTGCAGCTGTACTGTTATTGTCACACGCAGTCATTATGTCAGCCCCGACTGGGTGATAGCTCAGTCATCTGCTGATGAGTAAGGTGGTTGAGGGCCCTCAAAACAAAATTTGCTTTTAAATAAAAGGCAATTGCAGTGCATTATTTTAAGGAGCGTTAATCTCTTCGCATTGAAAGGAATAATGGTACGGTAGCTGATACTCTCTCTGCGTGATCCTCAGCTCATTTCCAGGTCTGGATCCCTGTCATTTGCAGGCAAAGGCATTTCCATTCTTCTTTGCACGCCCTGTGGGTTTGCATGTTGGCGTCCTTGTAGGTGCGTGTTCTGTGAGTTGGACAAATGGAACATAGGCCAGACATGTGTCTACAGTCCTTTTTCCTCTGTTCCTCCCAGTCGGACCATCAGTGATCTGCCCCAGCCACTCTGCCTACGTCACAGTGAGCGCATGTCCCCTGCCCTGCCTCCTATGTTCAGGTTGCTTGTACTTCCTTTGGACTTCTGTGAGATTCACAAGCATGTTTCTGTTGAGTGTTGTTGTTGGGTTTTTTTTTTTTTTGTATCTCCTTTGCCAGTAGTGTTTGAAAGATACCAGGAGACCTGATGCTGTTAAAACAATATCAGTTCCATCACCAGCAAGATAAATGAGTAGCCCCATCATCTCTGGGCAATGGAAGCTGGCCACAGAGCTCCCTTCCACCTAGCCAGACTGCGCTGGCTTCTACCGCACAGTGGTGATAAGGGTCTCCCAAGTCTTGTGGGGCTTACTGGTGGGGAGAAGTCGTCTGTGATCATTCTGTACATGGCTTCAACTCTTTTCAAAACTAGTAGCACATATGTGCACATACACACACGCATTTCTACGCTTTGTCATAGCCTGTGGGGTCAAGTCAGGCACTTCAAATACAGCCTCATCTCTAAGCAGGTTCACCTGTTGTTTTCCAAACATGAGTGCTCATGACTGATGATACACGAATTAACCACACCCGTTTGGTGCAGTTAATTGGTGATGACTCCTGGCAAAGCAGCAGTTGTAATGCCTCCTTCCATTTTGATCATCTTTTTTCTAAGGACCTTTTATTCCTTCTGTTGGAAAGGAAAACTTTTCTTCCTCTCCGAATTCTTTTCTGATTTATTTTTGGGCAATTCTTATATTTGGGCGATAGCTTCTCTCAGTCTCCTAATGTGGTTGAAAGTGGAGGTGAGGGGTTGGGGGGTGCTCCATACATCAGGGTCTCGCCTCCTAATGAAAGAGTCAGCCCTAGTCATCCCCAAGGGGCAGTGTCCCGCCCTCCGCCCAGTCCCACCCCTGCGGGCCCTGATGAGTGCGAGGGCATGCCGGGAGACAGCGGCGGTGGCATCTGGAGTGATCTCTATCCAGTCTCTCAAATGCACTCTGGTACTTTGTCACTCTGACGTATAATTATGAAATTTCACCATTGAAGCGATGACATTCGCTCCTGCATGTGCGCGCGCGCCCCTCTCCATTTAATCCGAATGCTTCTGGCAAAATCAGTAATTTGATAAAGTGGAATTGAAGTGACAAGAGATGACAGAGGTGCCAAAATAATAAGTCAGCCTGCCTCTGAAGACGCAGCCCCTTGGCCCATGTGGGTTTTCACAAAACGCTGAGTGCTCTTAAGGCAAACCAGCAGTGATTTCTGTGAAGTTCCATTTCCTTTAGTTAAAAAAGCTTAACATGAGGTCGGCAGGACTTGACGCATCTTCAAGAAAACTGATTTTTTTAAAATTTTCGTTTCACTTTTCCTTCCTGTCTGCCTCTCTTCGGTAATACTGCATGTGGATGTATCCGCGTGCTTACCCTGCACATTTGTGTGCAGTTAAGTACCTTCTCGATAGAAGAATTTTAGAGAACAAGATCTCGAGTTTGCTGTAGCGTCTAATAGGGTCTCTCTCTCCTGCCCCCTGCAGTTTCCCGCCCATCCCATTTGGTGGGGACGTTTGCCTTGAGATGAATCATTTTTGAATTGATTGAATCCCAGACCAGAGACGACGGTGGGAGGTAGATGGTGAACTGAGGAGGTGGGAGAGCGCCCTCGTCCTAATGGAGAGCAACACCGTCGCTCTTCGATGCACGAAGTGTGGTTCCGTCAGACTGTCGCCCCAATGGGAGAGTCATTTTCGTCTCCTACGTGTCTGTTTTCCTTGATCCTAGATGCATACGTTCTGTCGGCAGACGTTGGCAAGGAGAGCCTTGCCGGGTTGTGTATGGAGAAATTAACAATGTGTATGGGGTGTGCCTCCTGTTTTACATTTCCCTTCTGCTTCCAAGCCCACCAATTAGCAGAGCCTCAGTGAGGAGTCCTGCGTGTAGATGGCTTTCTGGTCATTTCTTAGAATTACCCAGAGGGCTGTTACAGGGAAATCTCAAGGGCTGGCTGCATTTTTCACCCTTAAGTGGGATGCAGAGCTCAGATTGTTTCCTCCCACAGGGGAATGCCACAGAGCTAATGCAGATTTAGCAAAGGGGACGCAAGGTAACCCATCACTCGGAGCAGCCGTCCGGCCTTCCAAAACCGCGTGCATTTGACATTTACAGTACCCGTGTTCTGGTGGGGGAACCGAGGCATTTAAATTCATTTTTATTTGTGGTGTGAAATCCATCTGAATTTCAGTACTATTATGAAGACTGTGATTCAGGTGATGGCAGCAGAGGTGGATGGATCAGCTGGGGGGAGAATCTGTCAGGAGGAGATGAGAGGCCGTTTGTCAAAGGCTATAAACACCGACAGGCCTCCTCTCCTCACTTACCGCCTGGCCTGGTGTGGCCAAACAGCTTCAGATCTGCTATGAAACTGCACCGAAGGAGTTTGAGCTGTTTTCAAAGTTAGGGCGACTTTCTGATTGGAGTTGGAGCTGTGATAGGGATTCATAGTAGATGCTGTCTGCCGGGCTTAACCCTGAGCCGTCTGGCTTTTCCCTTTTATGATACTTACCCTGGATCAGGATTCCTAAGTGCCTCTGATACTTCTGGGACCTTGTGTGGGAGGGACCAACATTACCCTCTTTACACAGATTAAAAAAAAAAAAGGAGGAGCTTAAGTGACTTGCCCAAGGTCAAGTGACTACAGAGGCCAGGGTTTGAACTCTTGAGAATCTTCTTGCCAAGGCTATGCTCTTAGCTCTAACGTTAGACTGCCTTCCACACACACACACGTGAGAATTAAATTTGTAGGAGACTTACTCTTTCCAACAGGTACATTTGTGCCCAGACTGGTATCTTCATCCATTGCCAACAACATAAGCTGGCTTTCAGTTTGGGACAGCCTTTCAGCCCTCAAGTTTTTAGCCCATTTGTCAAAAGCTAGTAGACACTTGCCATTGAGACTTAGCATAGCCTTGTCAGCCCTGACCCTCTGCTGAGCCACTGGAACCTGGCAGGGGGATGCCAGGACTAATTCTGGGCTCGAGGACAAGAGAAAACAGCCCTAGAGTGCAGTCTGGCTTCTCATTTCAATAGATGTGGTATTTTATATTCCCACCAGGGTATATGCAAGGATTAGAAATCTTGTGGTCAAAATACAAGAGTGAACATAGTACAGTAAGTGGTTTTGGAGCCTGAAAGTCCTGGGTTTTAATCCTCGTTCTACCTAGCAGCTCTGTGACCTTGAGAACCTATCTGACCTTGTATCAGTGTCTATTTGTCTGCCTGTGAGTTGATGGTGATAAAATTCACTTGAAAATTTGGTTTGAGGAGTTGATAATACCATAAGGCAGTGTGTTGAAGGCCTGGTAGAAAATAAGAACACAGTCAACTGTATCTACTTTTGTCTTTGTTTTGCTAATGTCCACACCTACAGGCATCACATGTCATTTATAATTAAATCTCTTCTTAAAAAAGACAAGTCCCCAGAAAGTGTTTGGGAGGCTCACATAAAGGGACAACCAGTGGGACCTAGTAGGCTTCGGGAATGTTTTCCAGGAGAAAAGATGCTTGGCGTAAGCAAAGAGATAAACTCAGCCATCTGCTGGGTCCAGGCAGGAATGCTCTTGTGGGGTAACATGCAGCCATGGGACAGCAGCAGACTCCAGAGCAGGGGCCCCATATTCAGAGGCTACAGTACAGCTACCCTTTGCCGTGTGGAATAGATGTTTGCTGTTACCATTTTCTAAGCCAGTCTGGAAATATGGATTTTAATGGAAGACTACTGATTTTCAAAGCATATGCAAGCTAAGTAAAACACCTATGCAGAAAAGATTCAAGAGACTTATAAGGCTTGAAACTTGCAAGCTATGTCTCGGTGGATTAGGAAGAGCTCTTATGTGCTTTATTCCAGTGGTGGTGTCTGTTGAAGGCCCTCCTGGCAGAGGGAATAGAGCAGGCAAGGACAGAGGTGTCAATGAATGTGGCACGTTTCAGGTAGGTCCAGGCCTAGTGTGCATGTCTGAGAGTGGCTGGAACAGTGAGAGGGTCGAAGATTAAGAAGGGTATGCTTTGCCTTTCCTGTGGATCAGGGCTTTGCATCAATCTCCCCTCCCAATGGAAGGGGAGAGTAAGGGAGGCCAGGAGGCCAGACGTGTATGGAACCAAGGAGGTACTTGAAACTTTGTGTGACTCACTTGCCAAAGAGGAAGTCCTGAGGAAACAGGGAGAGGGGACGGAGCACAGAGATGGAGCCAGTGGCTGGCCATGGATAAGTGCAAGGGTTCAGTGAAGGTGAAGCCTTTGCCTAGAGCCAGGTGAGGTCAGCCAGTGCTCAGAAACACTGGTGCTGGGTTACCAGCCAGATAACCTCTTTCTAAAGAAGTGTGGTGGAAGAGGACCACATTTTCCTGTGGGCCAGTACTGCCAAATGTGGGATTCAGATTTCAGATGATATGTGAAATACCTCCACGTGGCTCGTGGGCATGACATCAACTCACTTAGTGAAGAAGGGTTGGAGTTTTTCTCTTGTTAGTTGTTTTTCAGACCTTGGGATTGCATCAAGGAGATGTAATTTCGTTGGTGTTTTGTTTTGTTCATAACAAACCCCAAAGTCTCAGACATTAGCTAATCTATCCTCTAACCAAGAGACCCAGAACGCTTGACAGGCAATTCTAATATCTAGCTATAATTTAGTCACATTGTTTTACTTTTGAATTAGGCTTGCATTCTGTATATGACAAAGGATTCTGTTCTTTTCATTTACTTCACTATACAATTTTCTTTTAAAAAGCTCTACTTGAGGGGCACTTGGGTGGCTCATTTGGTTGAGCATCTGGCTCTTGATTTTGGTTCAGGTCATGATCCCAGGGTTGTGGGACTGAGCCCTGCATCAGGCTCCAAGCTGGGCATGGATCTTGCTTCAGAATCTCTCTCTCTTCCTCTGTGTCTCTCCCTTGCTAATGTTCTAATTAAATATATAATAAATAAATAAAAATTTCTGCCCTTTTCTTTTATAATTTTAACATATTCATTAAGAATAAAACAACTCACGTTTAATGCAAATCAGATGGATGATGAAAACTTGTGTATATGAATTGCAGATAACTGGATTTTAAGAAACTGTTTTCAGACGCTGGGTTTGCCATCAGGGGGCGTTGGGTTTGCATATGGGAAGTTTCAGACTCTGCAAGGGGGACTGGCAGGGGCAAGGACAGAATCCGGAGTCCAGGCTGGAATGCAGACGAGAGGGCATGAGTCTCAGCTAAAGCTACACAGGAGATGGAGAAGAAGGTGTGGATTTGGGGACAGTTTATCAGACCTATCCTACGTGGTTCTGTGACCCTGACCCCGGGTCATGGACAGCTCCATCCAGGGACATGTCAGAGGCTGCCCACCTTAAGTATCTGCATCCAGCTGGCAGCCATGAGGAGTGAAGGAACTGATCAACATGGACAAGAAAGGAATCTCCAGGATTTCAGAGGCTTAGATGCCAGTGAGGTTGAAAATGTGTGCAAAGCAGTTGTCAGGGTAGTTTTCTGTTGTACTGTTGTCTTGCTGTGGGGGTGTGAGTGCAGTAGTCCTCTGGGCTCTGACAGACAGAACGAAGACTGAGGTGAAGGTGTGCTCCTTACCAGGAGGGCCTCTCCCTGGAAGGGGAAGCATTCATGGACGGGTTTCTCATTAAAGACTGAAATGAGATACTAACGGAGGACAAGGGCAAGACTGCAGTGAGCGCCATTTGGTGAGACTCAGGATTTGTCTGGGGATTGAGTTTCTTTTCTGCTCCATATGTTCTTTGTTTAAGGCTGATTTTGTGTATGCATTAAATGGGGAGATGCTCCAAGATTCCCCAGAGCAGTGGAGATAGAAATTAAAGCATCCTGGAGGAATGATATTTGAGTTACAACTGAAGGCAGGGAGAAGGGGAGAGACCACCAGGTGGCATACAGAGATGAAAGTCTGGAGGAGGAAACGTGGTCTGACTCGGCGGGAAGCTGGCAAGGGCCAAGCCGCCTATGGCCCTGCAAGCATGGGAGGAAGTGCTTTGTCCTGTGTCACAGAATGAAATCTGTTTTATATGGAATGTGATTTGATGGTGTGAAGTACTACTGTCCCATTGCCTATGTTGTCCACTTGCTCACAGCTTACGCTTGACCCCCACGACCTCCAGCAGGTCACCTCTGGTCCCACCATCTCTGGACAAAGAGGAGAGTGGGGTCATCTCACACCAGCAAAACTTTTGTCTGCGTTGCTTACCTTTTCTATGGCTGTTCATCTCATGCAAATTCCTCAAGACTCTGAATCTTCTTCACATTATCAGCAATCATTCCTATCAAGCAAGGCCCTCCTTCCATATGAGTTCACAGCCACTACCCAGCCTGTGCTTTGGCTGTGTTTGGTGCAGCAGTGTATTCTTGCTGCCACCATATCTGACCAAAGAATGGTGCCATCTATCATTGGCAAAGCTACCAACATTTACAGATTTATCTTCTCTCTGTTGAGATGTTCATGAGATTTGTTGTGCAGGCCACAGCAGACCCCATCTTATCCTGCTCTCTTTCCTGTTTGGAAATGGGGCTTTCTGACTGAGAGCTGCACATGTGGCCCACCTACAGCCAGACTCAGCACTGTTTCTGCTGAGGCTTGGGGACTAGCCACAAGAAGATGATATATACCAGAGTTTGGAGTTCCGTGTCCTAGAATCTCAGACAGGGGCTGAAAGTCAACTGTGGAGAGGACTCCCTCTCTCCCAAAATTGGTTGCTGCCAAGAAATCTTTGACATTTTTCTTTACTTTTGCATAATTTATTTCAAAAAACAATGTTGTATGGTAGAAAAGAGTTTTGGGAAGTAGATGTGGGTTTGAATCCTGATTCTGCCCTCAGTTACTAGTTACAAGATCTTGGGAGAGCCACATTAGCTCCCTGACCCACAGTCATCCATCTATGAAATGGGGATATATAATGCATACCATACATCATTCTTGTGGCTTGTACTAGGAGATCTTCAATGGCACAAGAGAAAACCAATTTAGACCAGCTTAAAGATTATCAAGAAAAGACAACTGTTAGGTCAAATAACAGCAAAACTGGGCTGTCTGCTGGTATAGCTGGATCATGACATTTAAATTCTAATGTGGTTAAAAATATGAGGACCACTAGCTACAGGCTTAAATTCTACCTGCAGAAAGAGAGAGCTTCTTTTCCAGTGGTTTCGATACAAATGCAGGGGAAAATAGATCTTGGCTTAACTGGAGTCACTTAGTAAAGGAAAGCAGTACTCAACTAGTCTCTCTGTTTTCATCCACAGACAGAAGTAGGACGGGCCCTAACTGAATGACTTTAATGGAATATGGCAGAGTATAGTCCCTAAAGGAAACCTTGACTGATTGTTTTTCTACAAGAAAAAATGCAGAATAGTAATTGACCTAGCATGCATTAAGCACTTAGTACATACTAGACTCTGACTTTAGTACTTTATGTGCATTCTATTATTAAATCTTTATATAGATTCTTTAAGATATGTGCAATATTTATACCCATTTTGCAGATGAGAAAACTGAGAGAAAGAGGACTTAACTAACAGTTAAGCAGTAAAGGTAGGGTAGATTCCAACCCAGGTGATATACCTTTCATTCTTAACCACTGACTGCTCCTTCTGGCAAGGGTGCCACACAGGAGAAAACAAGTAAATGGTCCTTGACCGCCCAACATGCTCAGTGCCTGGTCCACAAGTAAATGGTTGATCTGATTTTGAGAATTATTGTAACAAAGCCCTCGAAGGAATAGACATACCTTGGGCCTGTGCTACATGGCGTTCTGCGGTGTGTCTCTGCACTTAATTTCCTCTTAACCACTCCTCCTTAGGGATTATCTTGAGGTCCTTAATGGGTCTGCTTTTTGGAATGATCAAAACGCTCATGTTCCAGTCAGTGCTTCACTTCTCTGCTTGACTGAGAGTTATTTTTGTAGACAAGAGTTCCTTACTCCAGGATGGGTCTCTGCACCTGCCTTTTATATTTTATCTGCAGGTTAGCTGATGCTTGCTCTTTTACTGAACTTTGAAAATGACATGTTAGTCATTCTTTCCTCTTTCATTTATTTTAGGGAAATTTGGAGATGATGGTGGGCTGGGGGGTGGGAGAAGGCACATAAAAGCTGGAAGAGCTTCTAAAATGGGTGCAGTGTGGAGTTAAATTAGCCTCTGATGGGTCGGAATCCCAAATTTGACAGATGATGAGGGCTGCTGGGCACACTCAGGAGTACCACGGGCAAAGATGTAACACGTAGAGCACAGTGAAAAGCTACTGAGTAGATCAGGCCATTTGCCTGAAACACCCTCCCATCAGCCTTGATGTTGGCTTTGGGAAGCTAGTCTAAAGAATCATGGGCATAGCAGACTGGTGAAGAGCTTTAGCTCACTCAGGTTTCTCAAAGGCCTGGGTTTGAACCCCAGCTTGGCCTCTTCCTGGTTACTTAACCTCTCAGATGCTCATGATCTCATGCAAAATGGAGACAAATAGAGTACATATTTCTGGGATGAATGTGGGACCCAGTGAGCTAATTTACTTAGGGTACTCAGCGTCCTGGCTAGGCAGAGGATATGCCTTCATGAAATGCAAGCTACCTTGTTATATTCTTAGCTCTCCAGCGGGATGGGAGGAGTTATATATAACTAGTCTAAGACCAGTTAAGTGGCACAGCAAAGTAAATAAGAAAGCGAAAACTAGATACCAGGTTCCTAGTTATCAATCTAGGGTTTTGTGTATTCTGCAGGCAGTTATGAATCTGGTTGAGGGTGCAGAGAGAGGGTTAGAAAGCCTGCCCACAAGTGTATGCCAGGGATTGGTAACATTTAATCTCTGGCATCAATTCAGATTGATTGATAGTTTCTGTACGGAGTGCTGTGTTGGTGAGAAGTCTGAGCCCTAGGATTTACAGAAAGAGTGCATGATTGATTAGTGATGCCTGACAAGGGTGAAGGAGGGGGAATTATAATGTGTATGCCAGAAATCAGTGGTTCCTGGCCTTGAATCTGGCAACTTATAAGTGAAACAAACCCTAAATACTTTGCATTTTAGCCCAAAGATGAAGAGAAAACAGACACTTCAATGCTTCTGTTGCATTCTCTGTTTGATCTGTACTTTTGAGCACCTGTTTTGCTTGTTATGTTATAGATTTGCAGTCCATCAGGACACTGGTAGGTTTGTGGATGATGTGTGGCTTAAGCACAGTTTAACACATAAGAGCCTTATACCAGACACATGTGGCTTCGTGTTCCTTGACCCTTGAGCAGTCTTCTCTCTTTGGTTACCTCTGGTGATAATTACCTGATTTCTGCCTCAGGTAGGGTTATGCTTTTGAGACCTCAGTTTCAAAACTGTCATTTGTCTATAAGATACCTGTCATCTCTTTGCATTATGTATTAATTGCTGCTGACTTGCTTACATTTTAATACCATTAATTATAGCTGTTGCTTTCATTTGTGATTTATTTAATTCAAAAAGCAAGTCTATTTTTTTGTTTAATTTTTACTGATACTTCTTTGAACTCTGAATTAAAATGCATTTAGGAAACAATTAAGTGCACAGCTAGTTTTCTAGCATAGTTCTGTCATCTCTTCTCAAAGAAAAATGCCCATCGGCTTCTTTTGTGATAAACAGAGTGAGTGTTAATTAATTTTTTCCTCTTCAGTTGGTGTGTGTTATTATAGCACTTTTTGATAAGTGATTGGGTGACTTTACAACGCTTTGGACAGAAAGCATGTCCTGTCCAAATGTGATTTATGTTGTCCCAGAACTTTTGCACAGTTCAGCTGAAATTTTCTTCATGTTGATCAAGGTCAGAAAACCCAGGGATTATACCATCCATCTTAGCAGCTGGAGTGCTGAAATCATTTTTGATGAAACTTGGTGCAGCAGCAACAGAATCCAAAGGTGGGGTGGGGAAAACATGATCACATGTCAAATTCATATATATGCACATGCACATGCATGCACAAACTTGCATTATTGAGTTGTCTCTTTAATCAGCTTATTTTTGGGCTATTATAGGTTAAAATTCATTTTTGCTTTTTTATTATTAAAAAAATTAAGTATTTATTTTTGAGAAACAGAGATCAAGCAGGAGAAGAGAAAGGGCAGAGAGAGAGGGAGTCAGAGAATCTGAAGCAGGCTCCAGTCTCTGAGCCATCAGCACAGAGCCTGACATGGGGCTCGACCTCACAAACCATGAAATCATGACCTGATACGAAGTCAGACGCTTAACTGACGGAGCCACCCAGGTGCCTCCAGGTTAGAATTTATTTTTCAATAAAGTCATTAAAAATGCATTATCTTTTACTATAGTTATTGGAGACTAAAAGCTATCAGAATCTGCAGGTCAACCAAAGGTTTTTCATATTATCTTTTTAACCAGAAAGTTTTCTCAGTGGATTAGAGGACTGATCCTTTAAATTTTTTTAACGTTTATTTATTTTTGAAAGAGAGCGGTAGAGTGCAAGTGGGGTTGAGGCAGAGAGAGAGGGAGACTCATAATCTGAAGCAGCCTCCAGGCTCTGAGCTGTCAGCACAGAGCCCAAAGTGGGGTTTAGACTCATAAACTGGGAAATAATGACCTGAGCTGAAGTCAGACACGTAACCGATTGAGCCACCCAGGCGCCCCAGGACAGTTTAGAAGATAAATTATTGCAAGCTCAAAATGTTCTAGCTTTTGGTTAAGGGACATTGGAAAGCAGATCCTGGTCATGAAGCGGGCAAGCGGAATGACCCAGCCAGGGAGGCTGATAGCTATTCCCGAGCACTTGATCCGGTTAAATAGCTGATTCCTATGGTATTCAGAGAATCAAGTCAAAGGAGTAATAGAACTTTAAATGTATCTTTTGCATCCCCTCAATATAGTACCCTACCTTGCAATAAGGACAAAATACAGATTTTAATTTGATCTACTCAAATTGAGTTTTTGTTTGATCCAATTCATCAGTGCATAAATTGGCAAATATTAATTTTGCCCTGATGATAGGAGTGTCTTCATGGGGAAATCATAAAAGCTTGAGAGTGATCACTAAAGAGGTACCAAAAATTTCTCACAAAGGAGTTCATACGTAGACTCAAACACGTGGTGACCACCTGTCTTGATAGCTGGATGAAAAGGCAAATCAGAGCTAGTGGGATGTACTAATTTCTATCTACCAAATAGGCTATGTTGACCTATTTTCCCATTCTAGCAAAATGGCCCTGAAACTGGCTCCCACAGTCTTTACCGGTCGTGCTGCAAGTTGGTGGAAGTTGTTCAAAACCAGAGTACCCATACCTGTCTATGATTAGCCGTGCAGCTAGTTATCCCTGTGACCCGGTCTCACTCCTGTGAATAATTGCCCGGTCTTAAGAGAGTGGCTTATTATACTGAGTACAGATCATGATGGGGCATAATGCAGCTGTGAGAAGTGATTCGTAGACTGGTGTCAGAGGTCCACAGACAATAACTGATGCCCTGTTGAACAAAAACACATCCCAGAAGATAGCATAAGCTTCTGATTATGATCAAGTATGACATTCACAGGAGGAGCGAGAAGTATTTATGTTTTTTATGTTCAAAGATAGTTTCATTTAATTTACGATTTGAGAATTAGCAAGCCGTTGTGATGGAAAATTTTTTTATTAATCATTTGTTTATTTTTTAATTTACATCCCAGTTAGTTAGCATATAGTGCAACAATGATTTCAGGAGTAGATTCCTTAAGCCCCTCACCCATTTAGCCCATCCCCCCTCACATAACCTTTCCAACAACCCTCTGTTAGTTCTCTATATTTAAGAGTCTTTTATGTTTTGTCCCCCTCCCTGTTTTTATATCATTCTTGCTTCTCTTCCCTTATGTTCATCTGTTTTGTATCTTGAAGTTCTATGATATTTGTCTTTCTCCGACTAATTTCACTTAGCATAATATCCTCTAGTTCCATCGACATAGTTGCAAATGGCAAGATTTCATTCTGTTTGATTGCTGAGTAATACTCCATGGTATGTATATGTGTGTGTGTATATATATATATATGTGTGTGTGTATATATATATATATATATATATATATCACATCTTCTTTATGCGGTGGTTAATTTTAAGTGTCAGCTTGATTGGCCATGGGATGCCCAGATTAACTATGGTTTCTGGGTGTGTCTGTGAGAATGTTTCCAAAGGAGATTAACATTGGAATCAGTGGACTTAGTAAATTAAATCATACTCCTCAAGCTGGGTGGGCCTCATCTAATCCATTGAGGGTTTGAATAAAACAAAAGTGAGAGAAAGGAGCGATTTGGTCTCCCTCTCCCCGCATCCTGCTAACCCCTCCCCCCACCCAGCCAAGCCTCACTGATTGAGCTGGGATAAGTCATTTCATCTTACCCGGCCCTCCATGACTACCTGAGTCAATTCCACATATTCAGTCAATGAATCCCTCTGTCTGTCTGTCTCTCCATATATATGTATATGTCCACATATCATCTGTTGGTTCTATTTCTCTGGAGAACCCTGACTATGGTCGTAATGCAAGGAATGGAGTTACTCTGTTGGAAGATGCGCAACACTCAGTTTAGGGCTGAGTTTGATCATATGACGGAACCTTTCTGCATCTCAGATTCCTCTTCTGCGAAGAAATGACAATGATAGCAGCTACCTCCAAAGGTTGTTTTGAACCTTATTCATAATTTTCCTCTATTGCCAGCCCAGTTCCTGGCACATAGTAATTATTAAGTACATGGTTGTTAATAGTAGTAACACTACTAACAGCCATAACAATGGAAATTATGGTAAACAATTTGTATTCTTGTCAAGAATTAGAATTTCACAGGTAAAAAGAATCCCTGAACAAGGCACCATAGTCTATAAGAAGTGTTTCAAGTGAAATGTTATCAAGGAGCCAAACATATGAAATAATTAACTGTCCCACTGCTGAGATGGTCCTTGAAAGAAGCCTCATTTTTTTTGTTGTTTTGTTTTGTTTCTTGAAAAGCAGAAGTAGAGTTTACAGGATTATTACCGAATACCCAACTAAATCTATTGAGCAAACATTGCAGGTTCAAGCAGGTAAAGTTTTCTAAACAAACAAGCTTCATGTTTGCTGAAAGGGGACCCATCGAAATTTGCATTGACATGGAAAGCAATGGAGGGATGGTCCGGAAGAGAGAAACCTGCCTTATCCTGAGGTCAAGGCTTCTGAGCTGTCGTCTCCAACCTGTTTGGTGGAAGTTCCTCTACCAGGTCTGGGTCACGATGCCTTTGGTTAGCCATGAAGCTAAAGCAGCTACTGATGTTCCTGAATCCTAACTGTCCCTTTAGCTTTTGTTTTTATTTATTTATTTTTAAGTAGACTTCACATCCAGCATGGAGCAAATGTGGGGTTTGAACTCATGACCCTCAGATCAAGACCTGAGCTCATATCAAGAGTCAGACGGTTAAGCAACTGAGCCACCAAGGAGCCCCAGTATATAACTGTTTATTTAAAATTGATCTGTTTCAGCTCTTAACTTGGGGGTATATGTATGTAGTTTATTAGATGTCCATTTTGGTATAATCATCAAAGAAATGACATCAAAGAAGTGGCCTGTTTGACCTCACTCATGGATTCCAGTTAAGGACCAACCTTCCAAATAAGTTGGAGCCCTTTGTTTATCAACCTATCCCAATAATTTTAAGAATTTATAAAATCATCATGTGTCATTTAACATTTTTACTATCTTCCTACATTCCAAGTTGTCTTTAAAAGTGCTGAGCTTACTAAATAGAGATGGTGGTAACTGTCAAGTATCACTATCAAGTATATAGTCATTTTATATTTAATTTGTATACATGAATCACTGGTAATACTAGGGTTATTGAAACACAGAGTTTCTCAGAAATTCAGAATTAATGTATTGACTCAGGTACCCCTGGATCCAGGTTTTCAAATGATTCTTTAGGAAACCGTCTCCTTCTCTTAATTCTGCTTTACTACTTTCCTTTGGTTTGGCTGGGTGGCTGCACTAGCAGCTGCAGGATTACCTCTTGAGTAATCACTTCCTCACTGAGATGAAGCTAGTCCAACACCAACAGTCTGGAATCATAATGGGGTAGTTCTTTCCCAAAGAGATAACTATAGTGCTTCGTACAGAGCTGAATGGATATTGGTTTGGTAAAAGCAACAATTGTCTACAGCACACAGAGCACAACTTCCAGATGATCGCCATTCTGTAGAATTCCCTGGCTGATTGCTTTCTGGTCTCCCCCCTCTTACCTAATCTCCTTCCCACCTTTGCTCCATCTCTTTTCCATCCACTCTCTGATCCTCAAACATAATGCACATCCCTGCACAAAGCACAAACTATTCACCAGTCAGAAATGTATTAAGCACGAAGAAGTGTGAAACGCAGGGCTGACCTGTTATGTGTTGCTCCTCCAACACAGTGCCTCTGGTGGAGAAGAGCCTGTGCGTGAATACAGGGACAGAAGTTTCTGGTCAGTTGAGGAGATGAGACACCAAATTCACATAAAAAGCTCGTGTACAACTCTGGACAGAATGAGAATGGCCACGTCAGTGATGGAGGGAGAGCTGGTTTTACACATCTGTAGGAGAAAAGAGACATTTGCTGTTGGAAGTGCCATGTCAGGTGGACCCTCCAATCCTAGCCAAGCTGGACAGCATCTGTATAAATGGAGAGCAAAGGGAGGGGGGGGTCTAGAAAAGGAGAAACAGTATAAAAAGAATTCTTTCCTTTAAAGACGTAGTTAAGAAATAGCACTGTGGCATTGTTATAGGAAAGATGTCACAAATACAGCTATCTCTTGAGCATAATAGAAATAGAGTTCAAATTGGTTTAGGCTAAAAAATGTAACTGATTAACTCCCTTTAATGGGTTCAACAATGGCCCCCAAAAAGGTATGTCAGAAGTTCCAACACCTTGTAGCTGTAAAATGTGACCTTATTTGGAAATAATGTCATTGGAGATGCAATCAGGTTAAAATAAAGGTCACACTGAACTGCAGGACAAGGTCCTAATCCAAGGGCTGGTGTTTTTGTAAGAGAAACGAGAGGGAGATTTGGATATAGAGACACACACTGAGGGTAGAGGCAGTGTGATGATGGAGGCAGAGATGGGGAGACCTATATACCAGCCAAAGAATGACACGGATTGCTGGCAACTGCCAGAAGCACAGAGAGTCAAGGAAACGTTCTTCCCTATAACCTTCAAAGGAAACACGAGACTGTGGGCACTTTATGGGACATAATATATTTCTGCTTTTATAAGCCACCCAGGTTGTGGTGATTCGTCATAGCAACCTTGGAAATCTAATACACTCCCGCATCTGTCAGTCCAGGAGTTACCTGGCTTGAGGGTTTGCCAGATCCAGGTGCACACTGCTTGTCAACAGGAATATACCTGTCTCTGTATCGGGGTCTGTTTATCATGGAGTTGACTTCATTTCAAGTAGGCTCTTTCCAAGTCGTTCCAAATGTCCCCAGAAGATTGATTCCAGATTTACCTTTGGCAAATTTCATGAGAAAGTCCTAGATTTGGCCAGGGTGGGTCTTTTGTCTATCCTTGAGCCTGTTCCTGAGGACATTGGCATGGAATGCTGTTTTTGGCTAGATCTGAGTCCCAGGTGCATCCTGGAACTTGGCAACAATGTCAGCTCCACATGGACTCCAAAGGAGATAGGAGAGGAGAGATCTCCAAAAGTAAAAGAGGCCCCAGAAAGTTTCTCAGAAGGGAAACTAGAGAGGTGAGGAGAGTGGGAATGGTTCTTATCAGAATTAGATGAAAGGAGACAGTACAGGGGAGAGCACACACATACATCTTCCTAGGGTCACCTGGAATCACTTTATGGAGAGCCAGGAGTGCAGGCAGGCAGGCTTTGAACACTGGTTGCACAGGGAAGCTTGAGAACAGCAGACCAAGAGGTGAGGATTATAGATGCTGGTAGTTTTGAGGGAGGTCTGCATGATCACGAAGCTTTGGCTTCCAAATTTTGAAAAGTCCTGAGCATTTGCTGTTTTACGCTGTAGCGGTTAACCTCAAGTGAGTTCTAGCCCAAAGGTAAACTCTCAGTAGTAAATAAATGGTATCTTAGCAACTCAGAGAGGAGGTAGACGGGGCCTGACCCGAACCACTGCCTCTGGGAATGAAAAGGCCTGGGCACTTTACAGATGTGAACTCGTTTTCCTTCCTGGGACCAGAAGAGGATAAGGCTTCAAAGAGAGTAACAAGTCCTATCAAGTACTAAATGTTCTCTACTTACAGGACCATTTTCTAACTGCTTTGTAAGCTACTTTGGTTCAACTGCACGCCCAGATAAAAACAGACCCTTCTTTTTCAGATGGTGAAATGGAATTCCAGAAGTACGAATTGAATAGACTGACATCACGCATAGGTTCGGTGGCAGGGCTACGTTAGAAGGGAGGTTCACCCAACCCCCCAAACCATTTGGTTTTCACCTGTTCCCAGCTGCTATGAAATTAAGGGTTGCCAATGCCCTTCACAGGACTCAAGGCCCTGTCGCAGTGTTTGACTGGTTACCTGTATAAACAAATACATGTCAAGACATAGTATGTGTGACCTGTTTCTCTGGGGACTAGATATCTTTATTTTGTTACTTTATGTTCAAAATGGACTGTTTGCCCCCAAAGGCTACCTACATCAAAAGATCCAAAAAAGAAAGTTTTAAACATCCTGCATAAATTAAGAGCCTCATATGAAGAACACCAGGGAACTAAAATTAAATAAAAATTAAGCCTAGAAGCAGAGTAATGACCCAGTGGTTCATTATAGCCTCACATTTTCAATCAAAGATAAAGTCTCATTAAAAGCAGATCTTTGATTAGGGAACAAGTTTGGACTGTTCCGAAGTTGGATCACTTTATCCCCAGACATATGAGCCATGAACTCTTTTCTTCCCCTTCTTTTCTCACTTTAAAGACCATGAGCTATTTATCTCCTGACATCATTATAAAGGGTATTAATATAGAGGAAGACTGAACAGAGATGGTAAGGCTTTTTAAATATCTACCAGCATCTTTTACCTCGTATAATTAAAGGGGCTATTTTTATAGTCTCTTGGCATTTTTAGGGAATAAGTTTTAAATGTCTCTACACTGATTCATCAGTAAGGAACCATAGTGAGCATCTAATCCTGCACTAACCCAGTAGAAATAGAATGAAAGTCACACATATGCTAACAGTTTTCTAGTAGCCACAATAAAAAGGTAAGAACAGATGAAATTAAGTTTAATAACATACTTCATGTCACATTATCCTTCCAACATGTAATCAGTATGAAATTATTTAGGAGATATTTTATATCCTTTTTTTTTTTTGTACTACGTCTTCAATATCTGGTGTGCACTTTACATCTCACTTTGGGCTGGCCTCATTTCAAGTGCTGTGTGACTTGGGCAGCACAGGTGTAGCCAAGTCTCGTCCTTTGAAAGAGAAACCAAGGATCTGAGAGATCTCTCTTTTTAAACTTTTTAATGTTTTAATTTATTTTTGAGAGACAGAGGCAGTGTGAGCAGAGGAGGGTCAGAGAGAGAGGGAGGTACAAAATTTGAAGCAGGCTCTGAGCTAGCTGTCAGCACAGAACCCAATGTGGGGCTTGAACCCACAAACCATGAAATCATGACCTGAGCTGAAGTCAGAAGCTCAACCGACTGAGCCACCCAGGTGCACCTCTGAGAGATCTCTTCAGAGATTTTCCAATAACAAAAGAGTTTCCTTTTGATAATTGGTTGTATACTTTATTTCCCTTTAACAATGTTCTTTTGGGAAACAATCCTTCTTAGACAAAAAGTACCCTGAACTGATGTAGGGACTCCTTCAAGCCCCATGGACCTCGTTACAGAGGCCCTAACAAATTGATTTCAAGAAGTGCCAACATCTCCCCCACTTTAAACTCGCAAACTTAATCTCTGACCATGAATATTTGATAAGGCTCGCTATGTAGTTTATCAAAGTGGTTTATAGAGTGTTTCCAAGTGTTTCATGCATTCCACATTTCCAGATGAAGTCATTCTGGGTGGTGTATGAATTTATCATTTAATACACACATCTTCCTGGACTTACATCCCAAGAAACCAGTCATAGCATTGAAAATATTCTAGGTAAAAAAGCATGGAATGCTCCTAACCTACCAAACATCATAGCTTAGCTAGGCTACCTTAAACATTCTCTGAACACTGACATTAGCCTACAGTTAGGCAAAATCATCTAAGACAAAGCATATTTCATAATAAAGCATTGACTGTTTCATGTAGTTGACTGAATATTGTGCTGAAAGTGAAAAACACAGTGGTTTTCAGTGTCCTTTTTGTTTACCCTTGTGTTCGTGTGTCTGACTAGGATCTGAGGCTCCTGTCTCTGCCCGGCTTCCTGAGTGCTCATAGATTACTAGCCCAGGAAGAAATCCAAATTCAGAATTTGAAGTACAGTTTCCTGAAGGCATAATGTTTTCACACCCTCCTAAAGTAAAAAAAAAAAAAAAATTGTTAAGTCAAACCATTGTAGGTTGGCAACTGTCTAATTGAATCATGGAGTAAGAACATAATTTCCCTTTCAAACTCCTTTCAGTCTTTCAAATGTCAGGAGAACATCTCTGTGTGTTGCTGGTATGTCTCTAACACCTCTCTACTAATCCTTGCTAATTTTTTTAATAGAGTGAGAACTTTTGGCAGACAAGCGATCCAGCCGGAATTCAACAATTGAGGAGCATTACTGTGTTTTCAACCGATTTAGTCCGATAGTCTCCGTCTATTAATGGCAGCGTACACTGGCTTTCAGTTTTGGTGGTGATACAAAGCAGTGTTTAAAATTTTATTGAAGCATGGGTCACCTGGCTGGCTCAGTTTGTTGAGCGTCCGACTTCAGCTCAGGTGATGATCTCACAGTTGGTAACTTCAAGTCCTGTGTTGGGCTCTGTGCTGACATCTCAGAGCCTGCAGCCAGGTTTGGATTCTGTCTCCCTCCCTCTCTGCCCCTTCCCCACTCATACTCTGACTCTCTCTCTCTCTCAAAAATAAATAAGCATCAAAAAAAAATTAAAGTATTGAAGCATAAGAGCCAATTTAAAGAAAACATAATGACCTAGTGATTGTAAATGTGACTCTGTGGGCAAGGTGAAAATAGGAAGGTTGCTATGTGACTGAACTGAAGTCTTGTATTGGGGATGTGTGAGGGAGATTTGTCTACGCTTATTTCAAACGTCAGTGCATTGCTTCATTTCTCGGTCTCAGTTTTCCTTCTTAGCCTTGGTCAATTTCTATAAATGATGCTTCCTTGTCACGCTTCCTGTATCCACTTGGCACATGGATATAGCGCTTGAAATCTTTCGCTACTGTTGGGGAACAAGAGCAACCTCTTCCCTCAAGTGCTCCTAGTTGCATTTACAATCAAATTGACATGACACAGATTCACAGGAGAAGGTAAAACTAATAGCATAGGTACAGGGAAGCCACACAGACATGGAAATTCCAAAGGTAGCCAGGCAACATGAGGTATATATGTCCTTGTGAACTAGGGAGAAGGGACAGGGGTCTGGGTCTTCAAAGGGATAGAATGCAGTCTTCAGGAATCATGAAAAAGATTACATATTTGGTAAACGCATATACCCTGGGCCACTCAGAAACAATGGGATAAAGAGAAATTTGTGGTCAAACCGACCTTGCTAGTTCCTCCCTTTCTACCATACCTAGTCCACGTGATCAGGAGTTACCTGTGGTGACCCTCTTTTCCTGGAGCAGGCTCTCTACATTCCTTCTAGGCAGTTGTAGGGGGAATTAAACAGCTATTCCTGAATCTGCGAGGCCTTGATGGCTTTCAACTCAAACTAATCTTTATGCCAAAGTGGCCTTCTTGGGGTGTTCTGCCCTTGGCCCCCACAATACCAGTAGAGAAAATTGTACAGTGCTATCCCCATCCCTTCTTAGAGGTGGCGTAATTATCTTTCTCTGGTAAGTACAAATGAATTGGAAAGAATGTACCATATTTTAAGTCCCTCCTTCGCTTAAAAACTTTAATGCTTGCACAAAGTGTGGCCTCACCCAAGTTCAAAGTAACCACCCACACCATCTGAAAGGACCCCAGTGTGTTCTGTGAGGAAGGAAATGATGAAATCTTTTTTGTGCATCTTCTTCCTCTTATTTCTGCTTTCAAGATCTGTTCATTAATGGTTTACTCATCAGAGAGAGGTTAAATACTAGAACTTTCTTCATAAAACCATCCTTTCTAGCTATTTATTTTCTTTCATGTGATCTTTCAACTCAAAGAGTTTTTCAGAACTCTTTCATTTTTCTGAGATTTACTCAGTGCTCCCCTAGAGCTTATTAAAGCAGTATTTGTTTCTTATCTGCCTGAGAGGCAAGACAGGGTGATTAAAAGTTTAGATTCCTGACTATAATGGAGTTCAGCCCAGTGTTGCTGCTTCTAACATTGTGATCTTGAGGAGATGAATTCACGTCTCTGAACTTCAGTTTCCTCATCTGTAAAAATGGAGTCATAGAACCATCGTGTAGGGTTGTGTTGATAATTATGAGGATGGTGTATAAACTCAGTAAGTGACAGAATTATTATTAGTATCTTTCCTTTCTTTGCTTCTTCTTTGACCTAGTGGTTAGGGTGACTTGGATTCTATTATAGAACAACAGTGTTAGACTTGACCTCTCATTCTGCTTTTCCTGTGTCAGTGCTGGCCATTAATGGGTGGTAGAGGTCATGTTTGGTAAAAGCAAATGCTCTGGTTATGGTTTAAGTCTTTGTGTTTCATCTACCGGGGGCAGAAAGTCCGGTAGGTGCCCACTTAACTCTGCAAGCTATTTATTCAACAAATGTTCCACTGTTACAGACCTCTTGGTCAAAACATTAATGTGGTGCCTTCCACTATTCTAGCTACCATGGTAAGCATGGAATTAAATCAGTGCTTATGCAAAGATCACAGTATAAGAATTTTTTTAGTGTTTTATTTTACTATTTTTTTTTGAGAGACTGAGACAGACCATGAGTAGGGGAGGGGCAGAAAGAGGGAGACACAGAATCTGAAGCAGGCTCCCGGCTCTGAGCTAACAGCTCAGAACTGAAACCCACCAACATGAGATCATGACCTGAGCCAAAATCAGATGCTCAACTGACTGAGCCACCCTTGGGCCCCCAGAGATCACAGTATAAATGCAAAAGTGATAATTGGGGCATAGTAACTTTTAAAGTAGTGTATAGAAATTTCAGGCTTTGATCCTTATTCTCCAAATAAGTAGAAGTCTATTTTTATTTTATCCTATCATGGTTTATTTTTTTTTTTCTTTTTTGCTATCTATCTTGGTAGCAAATCTTTATCAGCAAGTAATATTTGCCTGGCTAACTATATTGAATAGGGTTTGGAGGTATAATCAGATTTAGCACTGTACTTCTGTGATCGATTTGTGATGTTTTCTTTGTCCCCAATAGGTGGGGTATATACAAATATAGTCAGTTGAGAAAATAATTAAAATAATTTATTGTTAATTTAGCCTACTAGTACAAAGGAAAAACAAGAATGAAATACACACAAAGAATCACACACACTCCCTCCCAACCCATCAAGTCATTTTCACCAACAAGTAGAATCTTGGTTCAATGGATTAAATGTTCAATTTTCAACTGATAATATTGGTGTCATAAACATGTATCTCATTTTTCACATATGTAAAGTATAGATAACTTCACTTTCTGCTCAACCAGGTTGTTCTGAAGCTAAGGTGAGTTATTTAGAAAAGCCGTCCAGTAAACATTGACTTGTCTGTTGTGGAATTCCCTGTGATGACGTTTGGTAAAAGATAAGTAGGTTCCTTTAAACAATTGTTGATAGAGTTCCTTCCCCCCTCCCCCTCCCACCTTCCCTCTACACCCTCCCCCTTCCTGTCCCTTACCTCTCCCCCTGCCCCTCCCCTCCCATTTGGAGCTTGTATCAAAAAAGATGAATCGTTCCTCTGACTTAGAACTCTTTGCTAATTACCTGTTTTCCAGATCTGGTTTGTTTTACCCAAAAGAATGAATGTTAGGATCCTTTTAAAATTCTTCATGGAAGATAGTGAAGTTTCTGGGTCCTGTATGTGGATTTTCTTGCACGTAAATTGTATAATTCGTGCAGGAGAACTTGGGCCATTCAAACAATAAAAATAGCAAACAACAGCACAACAGAATTTGTGCTTTCTGCCTGTCTTCTCAGATACCTATCTATGCACCCCGGGCAGGAATTGAGCTGTCAGGCGCGGGTCCTCCAGCCGGCCACTAGAGGCACCCTTCTGTTTCCACCTCGATCGCTTCCCAGCAGGGTTTTACAGCTCATTGCCCCTTTTTGTGGAACTATGAAGACAGGAAAAATGTGTTACGTTTTGTAGAAAAGGAAAGTTAGAAGCATATTTAATAATAATAATAATAATGGCGTTTTAGTGTATTTATCATTCGTGTATCTTATAATGGTTTTGTGGTTGTTAAGAATAGGGCCAGAATCAATCTTGGCATTGCTTGCATTTGGACCAGATAACTCTGTTGTCACGGGTGTGTCCTGTGCCCTGTAGGATCTTTTGCAGCATACTGGACCTCCACCCATTTGATGCCAGTAGTCCCCCCTTCCCCACCCAAGTCATAACAACTGAAAATATCAGCAGAAACTGCCAGATGTCCCTGAGAGACAAAGTTACCTCTGGTTGAGAATCACTGAGATGGGGGAATGTTTCCATTAGCAATAGGTTCATGGTAAAGTATTTCAGGGGAGAAATTTCTACAACTTTCAAATGGTTAAACAAAAAGGTAATATAAAGGCAAAAAGAGAAAAAAAGGGGGAAGTACTACAGTTTGGGGAAAAAATGAAGAAGAAAAGGAAGGAATAAAGAGAAAAAAGCAACTCTGAGAGCTGGGAGTCACAAGTCAGCAGACCCCATCAGGGCCAAGGTGGCTGACGAGCCCCAGCTCTGGATGTCTGCTCCCGACAGCGGGTGCAAGGGGTGGTGGCAACTCTCCGTCCTGAGCGAACTGTCCTTAGGAATGGGGTCAACTGATTCTGGACACTCTGGCTTGGCATTTATTTAATGATCAAAGAGTTATCTACCAAATTACTGTTTTCCATTGGACATTGCCCAGAGGACTGACGTTAAAATATTAATGAAAACAAACAAACAAAAGTGGGGGAGGGGCAGCTGGTCAGTGGAACAGTCAGAACTAAAACAAGGAAGGCGGGGCTCCTTTCTAAACTAAAAGGACAAATAAGGCATACCAACCAAATGCTGTGTTCAGTGAGGTTAATTTTTGGAAAGGCTCTAAATGAGCATTGAGGCATTTAAATATGACAGTAAATATTAGATGATAATTTTGAATTAAAGTGTACTTTCTATAGTGTGATCTTTAAAATATAGTTATGTAGGAGGCCGGTAGGACATGCATCCTGAGGTTTTTGTGGGTAAAATACTTTCAAATGGTTTAGCAAAGCCACAGATCATAGGTAGATAAACATACACATACATATACATGCACATACGTGTGTGTGTGTGTGTGTGTGTGTGTGTGTGTGTGTATGTGTGTGTGTGTGTTTAGGTAGGCAAATTGCACCGACCAAGTGAATCATATCAGGTCTAAGATGACCACAAGCCCTCAGGTCTGCATTCTGTAAATGAAAAATGGTTGAATTCCCTTATGGTTTTGTGGGGGAGTCTGTAGGCATTTTAATGGGTCAACTTTTCAGGTCTGATTTTAAACACACCTGCATACGCATGTTATATCCATTTGTAGGCCTATGCCTGGAACCTGCGGTTCTTGGTGCAGAGGCCGATGCGGCCAGTAGATGGCAGTGCACGCTAAAGAAAAAGCTCCCAGCGGCTGGCCACGGTTTTAATTAGCTGATAGCAAGACAGGTGTGCTTTTATATAGGTTTTGATTTTGTAATTTTCCCGAGCAGCCATTGAGGGCAGATGTTTTCATCCTTTCCCCCAGTTTAAGTATCAGAGGAGAGGGAATATCAAGATGCAATCAATTGCTGGCCGCGGCAGACCCCCTGAACTTAAGTCTTGCAACCATCATCAGCTTGTGCCATCTTAGAAATTGCTGCAGTGGAAGGAGGCATGGAGCTATCAATTACTTCTAGGGCGGCGAGCCCCTCTGTCCTTGAGAAGCAAGCCAGCGGACTCTGTGGGTGAGATTAGGGGACAGCGTCGTGATGAGAGGCAGGCTGCTTTATCAATGTCCTAGGAGTTGAGCCCTGGAGGAAGAAATTAAAGATCAGCTTAAATTTGTACATGATGGCTAAGCCCCCTGTAATGAATTACCATTAACTGGTCAGCAAAGTAATTGAAACATGGAAGGCTGGAGGAGAAGAAAACTCCCTTCAAGCATGATTTCTCCTCTAGTTGCTTCCCGTCCTTTGAGAAAAGCTTAATGCGGAAGGGGCTGGTATGTGTTCAGCACATAGTAGAGAGATGAGGCCCCTCTTATACATTTTATGTTATTACTTATGGGAATATCCAAGGTAACCTAGGTGGCAAGTGGTATTAGGGCCATTTTACAGATGAGGAAAACTGAGTCTCAGAAACATTGGGTATCTTGCCCGCAGTTGCGCAATGTATAAAAACTTTCAGGTGAGATTTGAGTCCCTACTCTTTGCCATTTCCTTTTCCTTCCTGGCCTCCATGTACAGAAAGGGATTGCAAATACATGTGTGCCATGTCTCTTGTATTCTATGCAGTTCCCTTATTCTGTCCTTCTTCTTATCCATCACAAAATAAAACCAGGAGATCAGTACATTGCCAATTAAGGATGTTACTTAAATAGTGAAGAGGAAGAGCTTCAGGTATTTAAATAACACTTTAAAAATAAACCAGGCCCGGACATCATTTGTTAATTATGCACAAGTAGCACATGCCTGTTGTAGAACATTTAAAAAATACAGAAAAATGTAAGAGAGTAAGTTGGCCTTACCACTCAGGACTAACAATTTTAACAGTGGAGTAGCCAGGGCCTGGGCCTTCCGGTCGGACTCAAACCGGGCTGGGGTGCGGCCAGCGGCCTCACAGAGCAATTCGAAGGCATCTTTCCGAGTGGGAACTTTGCAGAACCTCTTCGGCTCTCCTTGGTCCCTTCCCTTTTCGCGCTCTTGAAGCTTTGGGAAGCCCTGTGTGCCATCCGGTTTCACACAGATGAGAGCACACCCAAGGACCACTATGCCCAGGCCTCCCTTGTACCCGGGACGTGGCTTGTTTTTGCATAATTTAAGCACTACATGGTTTTGCCGTTTAAGTTCTGTGAAATTGGTGTTCTCCCATCCATGAAATTATATACATCTTGGGAACATTTCCAGTTACGAAAGGAGTGAATGCGTTCTTCCAAAGGGGTGAGCCGGCGCCAGCGGATAGAGCTTACCCCGAGGAGCCCTGCTACTGCGCCGCGCCGCTTTGAGACACAAATCCAGGCGTTTCCTTTTTAAATTCTAAGGCAACTAAAATGCAACTATAAGCTTCCCGTTATGTATCCAGCTGCAACTCATTCCTTCTCCCCAGACTCCCCCATCACACCCTCTGCCTCCCCCCTGGCTCACATCTAGAGACACATGGAAATTGTTGGAAATGCAGATTTCATGTTCTTCCCCAACATTCTCCAGATTTTTTTTTTTTTGCTACTCTCTTGTGTTTTGGGTGCCTATGACAATGATAAACAATCTTGCAAGAAATGCTTTTGATTGAACCATTTCATATACCTGATGTACATTCCTCTGTGTGTGTGTGTGTGCGCATGCACAATTTGCTTATTAGGGTTTTATTTTAAAATATTATGTAAATGCAAACAGATATTATGTGACTTCATGGAGAAACGTTTCTAAACTCATTTCACAGATCTCTGCAGTATTAACATAGAGGAATGGCAAGTATGTGCTTCTTAAACAAATCTGATTTCCAGAAGGAAGACATTTCTTGTGACTTGAGGCCTCTCCAGAAACTCACATTAGAATGGACACCTTCCGACTTCTTGGTTTTAAGGTCAGGCTAGGCTAGTCTGTGCTACGGTAATAAGCATACCCTGGAATCTCAGTGGCTCATGACTTGCAAATTTCATTCTTGCCGCTCAAATCCACCTGCAGATACTACAGACCCTAAGGTTCTGGGCTCCGAAGGACGAAGCCAGGAAGCAGGGTGCTGTATTTTACATGGCTAGACTTGTGTTTTCTATGGGTTGGCTGAGTTGTAGTAGCAGAGAAGGAGACGGCACGGAGAGCTGGTGCCTACTCCACCGTGACTCAGCCCAGAGTTGTCACGTGATAGTCCCAGTACTACCGATCATCCAGAACAAATCACGTGGGCCCCGCCTCACTGCAAGGGCCTCTGGGAAATCACACTCAGGAAATGTAGAATGAACCAGGACTCCGTAAACACCTCTGCCAGGTTACCAAAATGGGTCTTCTGAGTGGTAAGCTTTAGAAACAGAAGATTCTACATGTTAGCAGAACTGTTGCCTTGTAAACATTCTGCATGCCATGCACTGCCTTACGCACTTGACCTTTGTTATTTCATTTAATCCCCACAGCAGTAGGAGCGGGGCAACCGTGTGATCCAAGTAGCTTCTGAAGCACTAGCAGTGGGGATGTTGGGATTCTGACCAGGTCTCCCAGAGGCCACGCCTGCATCGCTGTGCACCCAGCCATTTTGTCTACAGACCCTTGTCAGGAAGCTGACGGACCCCAGGGTCCCCCTCTCGGGCTGATTGTGTGGGGGGCTTTTATACAAACTGGTTGTAGGGTCTCTGGCTTGCATTGTTTTTCTGTTCTTATACATGTTTATGACTCACATGAGGTGATAAAATAGGCTTTGAAATAAGGAAGACCTTTCTCTTAAGTCTCATCCTCCACATTTCTTATATATGAAAATCTAGACTTGTTAGATATGGTTAATGGATAAATCTTTCTTTTACAAAGAGAAGAAAAATGAATTTTTTAAATGGAAACTTCCTCTCATGAATTTAAATACATTTTATTTCATGCACAAAATAATTTTTACTCTTATGTAAGATACACTTATCAGGGACCTATCTTTCATATAAAGTGTCTCCAGCTGCTCATGGCAATGTCCATTGTAAGTGATACCAAAGGGTTTCTGTAGTCAGTATCTTCCTGAGTTTAGACACGTTGGCTGGGCGTGGTTGTCATCAAAAGTCTCTGGAAGTATTTGGTGACACGCCTATCATTCATGTTCTGTTTGGTTCCTCGCTGCAGCTCCCGCAACATGGAAATAAAATGAGAGCCCAGCTGTTTTATTTCTCTGTCTTCCTAGAGGGAGAGACTCACTGCCCAGACCTCCTGAGCGAGGGCCGTAAGCTTCATCTTGTGCAAAGCGATTAGTCTCTGAATGCGTCCTTTTGTGCTTGTGAGTGTGTGAGTGTGTTTGTCAGTCGAAGGTCGGCAGCTATGACGTGTGAGTTGGTTCTTCCCAGGCACAGGGGCAAGCTGATAGAAAATTAGTTTTGGGTATTGATGATAAACACACTAATCTTCTTTGGGTAATCTTTTGAAAACAAAGACTATCTTATTTATTGATTAATATCTTTTTTTTCCCTGTAGGGAATTTTCCATGACTGAAATAAAAAAAGGCTTAGAAGGTGTTCTTAGATTTGGGTCTCTAGCTTATAAGGATTTCAATAAATGTTATGTGACCCATGGCTTAAAACATGGGCTAATTCATCATCACTTTGTTTTGAATAACATTACTCTCTAAGAAGATATTTCATTTTGTTTTATTGGAATTCTATGGTGTGGAGAAGTAATGATATTATACATGCTTTTAAGTATACATGGACTGAGGACATCACTCATTCAATTTATCTTTCTATACGAGGTAATTCACAGATCTGTTCATTGACATAAATTGATATGAAAAATGATCACACTTAAAAAAAATGTGGAGAGATTTAAAATACAGAATGATACTGCCTGATAGGGCAACACAACATGAAAAACAAGAAAAGTGATATATTTGTTTAAAAATGGTATGTAAGTGAAAGACAGATAGAACCTCAAAAATCATCATTCCAAAATTGTAACCACACTAATGGGATCATATGCGTTATTATTAAGCAAGACCAGGCAGAGATTCATTGGCTAATTGGTTGGAAATCATAAACCTTTTTTTTTAACCAGTTATAGTCAAGTAAGAAACAGGTTGACCAGAAAACGTTATTTCTGACGGGAAGATATTTCAGATGTATTTTTTCTTGACTTTAGAAGAACCATGAGCCAAGAAATGTACTGTCTTGAGGACATCATTTTTCTTCCTTATAAATTCACATTACTGAATTCCTCCCCCTTTGGCCTCTGTAACATAATCAGTGGAATTGGCAGGGCTGGGTTTTCATTTTCACCTCCGGCTACATCTGTCAACATGTGATGAGGTTGGTTGGGGATCATCATGAAGCAAATGTTTTCGTATTTGTGGGGTGGAAAAAAGTACCAGCCGATGCGGCACTCACTCATTTTGCTCTTCCTGTTACATCGTGTTCGTTCTGATTGTTAACATGAAGATGTCACTTTGCCTTGATGTGTGTTGGGAAGAGTAAAAGGGAATTCCAGAGTTCTGGAAAGAAATCTCCCACTTATGTCTTTTGTGTCTAAAAGAGTCTGTGATCAACTGTGTGGGAGCTAGATGTCAGTCACATCAGGAGATGATTTCCTGTCCCTCTAAAACTGCTCCTGTGGTTTTCATAACAACTGTCTGTGTGCTGGGCCTGGCGGCAAGAGAGGGAAACTTTAAGCCCATAATAAGTGTGGCTGATTTCTTAATTTCTAAATTGCTTAGTCTGCTGTCACTCCACATTCCTCTCTCTCCTTTTCTACCTTTGCTTCTCCTCAAATCCAAACCTGTCACTTTGGACCTGTGAATTCGACTTACTTGGTGCCTTCGGCATCCATATTCATGGTGTGTGTATTTTGGGGGAGGAGGCTGCCACCCACGTTTCCAAGCAAATGCCATGTAGCGGGTATCACACTATGTACACTGTACATAACATTTCACATCATTTGCATGTTTTCACTAGAAATTTAGAATATGTGTCCCAATAAAACAACATGACTTAAGTGCACAAGTGTGAAAAGAGAGTGGGAGGCAGAATAATGCCCTCCTACCCCCACCATGATGTCCATATTCTTATCCCTGGAACCTGTGAATATTTTGCTTTACATGATGAATGGGACCTTGTAGGTGTGGTTAAATTAAAGACTGGGGCAGGGGACATTATCCTGGATTTTCCAGGTGGACCCCATATAATCACAAGAGTTCTTTAAGGCTGAGAATCTTCCTTGCTATACTGCAGAGTGGAGAAGTGAGAATGGAAAAGTTGTCAGAGGGCTGCACCTTTTCTGGCTTTGAGGATGGAGGAAGGAATCAAGGTCCTAGGAATGCTGGCAACCTCTTGATGTTGGAAGAAGCAAGGGAATGATTATCTGCAGCGGCTCCAGAAAAGAATGTAGTCCTGTCTGCAGACCCCTTGATCGTCATCTAGTGAGCTAAATGCCAGGTTTATAATAAACAGAACTATAAGATTACCAATTTGTGTTTTAAGCTACTGTGTTAGTGGTGACATTCTATAGCAACAATGGGAAACTAATACAGTGACCTACCTTTGGTTCAGTAGGTATCTGAGCTGTGATTTGAATTCAAGTGTTTCTAAAATTACAGAGCCAATGTGGTTTTTCCTAACTTTATCAACAATTTAGACCTCCTTTCTTCACACCTACATTATTGAAGGCATTTGTTAACTGATACCTCTTCCTGGAATTCCTCCCATATCAGTCTATCCTATTCATCACTGGTAGATTATTTTTGCTAATGGATCGGAATGCTTAACTACTCTCAGTGACTCCATGGCCTACCAAGGTAAGGAAACAGTGTGGCTTGACCTCCTGTATTCCTCTCCAGAATTATATTGCTCTCACTCTAGCAAGACTGGAAAAGTGTTTCCTGTACATTCCCCACCATGTTCCTCACATCTGAGCTCCTTTTCTCCTGTCCTCTCTTCTCTTTGGAATGCACATCCCTTGACACCTAGTCAAACTGCCACCTTCCTCAAGACAGAGTAATCTTCTTTCTCTTCTGATTCATCCAAAGTCATCTCCAACACCAGCATTGTTAGAATCATCAAGCAGTCATCATTGTCATAGTTGTCATGATCATTGTCCTGAACATTCTGCCCATAATCACCACCACCATCATCATCTAACAATTATGGAGTGTTGACACTGAGCCTGGACATCATGATAGTTTTTTTGTGTGGATTTTCTTGTTCACAGTTCATCCATATGACGAGGACAGTTATTTTTCCCTCTTTACAAATAAGAAAATTGAGTCAACCTTTCAGGTTACCTTATGTGAAGTTTAACTTTCTGTTGTAATATAAACATGTTTATGTCACTATTACGAAGCTGCAATATTTTAAGCAAACTTCCATCATTTGATTTCGAGACTCAGAGAAGAATTTCACCTCTTATAGAGGATCATGAGACATCTACCATCTGTTGAATTTTTTGCCCCTATTAAATAATCCCTTTTTGGCTGCTATTATATCATATTGTCAATATTCTGTCCATTGTAAAAGTCTCCAGTGTCTGTAAAATTAGAGCAGAGGCTGGGATGTGAATCCATTTTATATCCTATTTATCTTGACAAAAATTTTAAGAGATTATCCACCATTTGGAGTTGGCACCGATTAATTATGTAGATTATATCCACAGTCCTCATCCAAATTCCATTATAGAGAGAAGAGGGAACTGGTCTCTCTCATCACATGAAAAACTTATTTTGGATATGAATGGGAAATGTTATTAAAGAATACCTGGCCCAAGGAAATTCCAAAATATTTTAGTTACTTCCCCTTATTTTCTCAGATATTTTGTTCATCACTGGCCTCTTACCAATGACGATGCAGAAATGTAGACTCTTATTCCATTCTTTCCCTCATTTTTCTGTGTGCCAGCTTTATGCTGGCTGTTGTTTCCACAGAGTAGCAGGAGGGACATCAGGGGCCACAGGCTTCATCGTGTTCTCCCAGCAACTATGGGTAACAGTGATAAAATTGGAGTTCCCTCAGAGTGGCCTCTCCTGGGACTAGATTGGGGCATGGGCTTTCCCTTGTATCAGTCACTGTGATTGAATGCTTTGATTGGACAGACCTGGTCTCTGTCCTCACCCCTGGAACACTTGATACCACAAGGCAGAGTGAGAAAGAAAGTTCTCCTTGAGAGCAAGATTGAAGATTTGCAATCAGAAGCTGCTTGGGGGCAGGGGGTGATGCTTCACAGATCAAAGCACAATTGTCACCAGAGGTAGAAGTATTTGGTGGAGGGAACAAAAACCAATATCTAGGCAGTCCAAAAGCAGTATGAAAAGCTTGGATATTAAATCAGGCAGACTTTTAATGAGCATAGAGAGAATGCCATAATTTTTAGATGACCAGTATCTCAGAAAGCTCTTTTCCTAATGGATGAATATTATTTTTAAAAGAAGTGGCATAATTAAACATACATAGAAACTGTTGCATTAAGTAAGTTTATTTATTGCAAAATTTCTCAGAGACATTAAATAGACCCGTCACGAATCTCCAAGAATGGGATAGGGATTGATGTGCACTCTAAATGTATTGTTCCTTGGAATCTTCTTTTTTTCCTCTCTCTTTCTTCAGGGAGACTATACTGATAAAAGACTGCCACAGTGTCCATGTATAGTTGCCTCTCAAAAAATGTTTGTTAAATAAACTAATGACTGTGGATTACATTGGGAAATGCAGTTCAATAGTCAGGAATCTTCTCACTACATCCTGTAGCAAAGATGAATAACGTGCCTTTGATGTCTTTGCCCTATTTTGTTTGTTTTTTAAATTTTATTTGTTTTCCTTGCTTGAAAAGTAAGGGGGACTCAGGGTCAACATCTCCATATGATGGGAGGAGATTGGATATGGTGAAAATGGCGACCAACTGATGATTCTTTTGAGAATCACATTGTATAAGGTTTTCAAAACATGTCCAGACTTACACATACTCCTCTGATTTTTCGCTGTATGTGCACATAAATTGACAAAGTCTACCTTGCTTGAAGCAATTGTTGTATCTAGAAAACTATGAAAATTGAGTTAAATTACAGGTGGAATGCACTGGGGAACTCATTATTAAATGAAATCTTATCCTGAGTATTTTTTAGAGTGGGGAATTATTTTGTGAAGTGGATAACATTGTCTAGTTTATATAATAGGTCAGCTAGATCTGAAGTATACAGTATCAATGCGTACTGCTAGTATAGACACATGATAATTTAATTGAACAACTGATATTTACACTATATATAAAATCTCTGAGTTAAGTGAAATATCCAGGACTTGTTCTTAGAGATTTCCATTGGAAAAAAGTTTTAGAATGTCACCTTTTAAAAAATAATAGGGAACAAGTATGGTTTTATATTGAAACTTCAACCCATTTTCCTCCTAGTGAAAAATGCTTTTTAGTCCTTCCTGAAATAAATATAATTTTTGAAATTAGATTTGATGTAAATCCGAAGGTAATGCAATTCGATGTTTCATTGTAGTTGAATTAGATGGAGAGCTTCAAATATTTATTTGAGGTTTAATTTGAGTAATTTAGGAAAACATTGAGCTTCCTCACTCATAAATGATAATTACTTCTCTTCATCAAATATTATACTGTATTCCCTTTCCTATCAGTACATTCTTGTTCAGATATGAACACTTCTATATCTCAAAGGAGACTTTTTTCATGTAACTTACTTGGATTGTTTAACTTGCAAAACCTTTAGAAATAGAGTTTGCCCTGCCCATGTTTCGGAGTGTTTAGTTTTATATGAAAAAGGAGGTGAGAATTAGAATAACATTTACATTGATTTTCTTTAAGGGTGTGCTCTACTGAGAAATAGTATTTTGTTTTACTAAAGCACATGTTTAAGAAATGGAGATTGCTGTCTTGCAAAACTCCCAAAATAAACTCTAGCAGCTTAAAATGCCGGTAGCCGCTACTTGATTATAATTCTGCAGTAAATCAAAAGTGACTGCATTTAAAAACTTCCATAAAGAAGAGCTTAGGCATTTCAAACAATTGCTTGGCCAATGCAAGATTCTTCATTTCTTTCCTCTCAGAGTTTCCTCAAGGTAATAAAAAAATTTCATATATATATATGAATTCTGTGAAGACGTTTAGGAGTTGACTAGAGGAATCAAGGTAGTACTTTGATGGTGATAATAGTGTGGCCAGTGCAGCAGTGGCTGTGACAGTCCACCAAGTTCTTAGTTTTTAACCAGGCCTTATGTCCTTTTCCACCCACTGTATTCATGCTTTATTCATGACTCTTGACTTTGCTCATTGCACTTCCTAGAGAGATTTATATTAAACATTCTTCCTATCAGGAATCCTTTTGATGCAAATGACAGAAACCAAACTCAAACTAGCTTAAGCATGAAAGGGAGTATATTGCTTCATATGGGAAGTCCAAGGGTAGTACTGATTTTAAGAATAGAATAATCCAAAAACTCAGTGTTTTCCAGAATCTAGTAATTTATTGTAAATCCATTTTACCATTTGAATCACTCACTCTGAACTAACTTGGGCCAAATGATTATATTCCCGAAGCAGCTTCTATGATGAATGGATGGAATTTGTTGAAGTACCAAGTCAAGGGCATTTGCCTACTTCTTGAGCTAACGGAATAGGGACAGGCCTATCTAAAAAAAATAGTTTGGGTGATCCTTCCCAAAATGGAGTGTTGTCAACAGCAGAAAGGGAAGTGGATACTGGATAAACCCAAATAGCAAATGCCTAGTGGAAGACCCAACCTTAAACTTGGAAGGTGTTCATACATATTGAACTTCAGCTATCTCCAGGACTTCCAGACCTACCCCAGATACTAGAAGAGAAATTCTGATCAAGGGTAGTATATCGCCCAAAGACCAAAGTCTATTACTTATATCTATCCATTTTATTTCTATTAAGGAACCAAAGAGTCAATCGGCTCATGTTAGACACTCAATAACTATGTCCTGATTTATCACCTTCCTCAGTAATTGAACTAACTAGAATTGTCTCTTGTCCCACAGCACACAATCTGTGAATGTGGTGTTATTTCAGCTCTTTGGAGACCATAAAATATGCATTTTGTTACTCATGAATTAGAAGCTGGAAGCCAGAGATCTACTTACATTTCTTCCAACTCCCTTAAAATTTTATTTTCCCTCATGCTCCAATTTGACAATTGGCTCATGTAAGTATCAGTAGGTAAATGAACACAGCGTCAGGACCTAAGCAAAGTGTGTGCGGGTAATCTATTTCTGCATCTCAGCCAGTTCATTTTGCTAAGATTTACTAGAATGTGGGAAAACCTGCATTCATTCTCAAGTGCAACTTTTTAAGAGAACAGAATGGATGTTTCAGCTATAGAAACTTGAGATGCTTAAGCAAGAGTATTTCTCTGAAGTCCTTTTGTGGCAGCCATAACCCAAATCAATTCCGTCAGTATCTCTTCCCTGGCTGGCCCCTGTCTTTCCCCATGTGCACTTGACTCTTTCTTTTGTCTCTTCCAATTTTTGTTTGTCTTTCTGAAGTCATCATCATCAATTAATATTTGCCGGGGGCCCATAGGGTCTAACATGCCACTTCTCCATCTGTTATTCACCAGTGCAGGCATGGTGGTCCCACCCCTTTTTGGTCTGAATAACATTATTACGTGCTATTTTCAACATCTTCCACCTGCTGTCCTCCAAGCATTCTCATATCCCACGTGTTTGTTCTGACCTGTTGTCCTCCCCAAAGGTTTGACTTACCCAGCACTGCTCAGTGGTGAAAAATTTAGACCCCATGCCCTGATATTGAATTTCAGCTCTGCCACTTTCTAGTATATATGACCTTGGGGGACTTTTAGAATCTTTTTGACCTTTTTCCCCTTTCCCTAAAATGAGGCATATTGCATATATCTTCACTCTATAAAGATTGTGGAGTATGGGATTTTGTTTAAATTAAATGAGATTAAAAGTAGAGAGTGTGGCATGGTTCTTGGCACATATTAAGTTCTCAAAAATGGACACTTCTCTTGTTATCTATGGATTAGGACTGGCAGGAAAGTGACAACAAAAATAAGCAGGCGGCCATCAGTGCCAGTAGTCAGCAATATCTCCAGCACATTCCAGGAGCACATTCCATACCCCCTGTCAGGTCCCCTTTTAAAACCTCTTTATTCTGTGCCTGACGGAATACAGATTACTGTTCTGGTGGACCTTGACATTATAGGCTTTTCAAGTCAGTTCTATTCAATCTCCCCCAGCCCCCACCCAGAACTCCCCTCCCTGTGTTCTCTCGAAATCGCTGTAAGGACTAGTGACTGAAATAAGATTCTCAATACTGGTCATGATGTATCAGTGTTTTTCTAAGCAAAAGCAAAGACTTTTCAGAGTTAAGACTCTGCTGCTTGTCTTTGTGGGAGAAGCTTGGCTTTAAAATCCAAGCCATTTGGCACTATTAACTGGGCTGATTTCAGCACATTACATAATGTGTCAGGCCTGTACATGCTGACTGGTCAGGCACTTGGGTAGCAAACACCAAGTGAGTGATATGTCATATCAGACAAATGGGCTCTTTAAACTAGGCGATGGGAAGAGTGTTTTCATTGGTATGGATAGTTATCTGCCCATCAGCCTCTGTCCCACTTTAATAATAGATGTGGCATTGGGTTGGTGCTCTGGGATCTAAAATGAGCCACTGGACATGGCCCTTGCTCTGTAGGAGTTTGTGATCATGCTGGGAAAATGAGCATTACGATAGGAAAACTTACAGGCACAGTAAAGGAAAACTCCTGATAGTTAGTTATATATAAGTGCCGAATGAGTGGTCCGGGCACTAATACAGCTATTCTGCTAGTAACCCTTCACTTCAGGCTCAAAGGCAACGTTAAATTGGTGGACAGGTACAAATTGTTCTGTGTTATTGAGTCAAAACATAATTGGTCCAGGTACATGTAGTGAGCTAGCTGTCATACATGTTTTCAGGGTATTCTTTACTCCTCTTATGATTGGCAAAGAAAGGTGAAAACTTGTCTCTCATCAAACAGCTGTCCCTCTCCCACCCCAGCAGTCCTGCACAAAACCCGCTGGCGTGTGGGAGTTGGGGAGCAATTGCCCCAAGATGATTTGTTTGATAAGGAAAGCCAGAGGTAGGGGCTTTCTCAGTTTTTCTCTTTAGTCGGGGAATGTTGGAAGACCCCACATCTCATCATCTCCCTGACCTGGATGTCCCTCTCAGTAGGTGGACCCAAGGGTCACTGAAACAAGAAGCTACTACAGTCACCAAGCACTTAAATACACACACACACACACACACACACACACACACACACACACACACAGAGGTGCCTGGGAAGCTCAGTTGGCTAAATGTCTGACTCTTGATTTCAGCCCAGGTCGTGATCTCATGAATTCAAGCCCCATGTTGTGGGATTCTTCCTCTTCTCCTCCATCTGCCCCCCACCTCAAAAATATATGTATTTTATATATTACATGTGTAGTGTTTTGAAGCCAATCACCTGGTAAGATAAGAGAATCACCTGGTGAGATCTTCTTGAAGCTCACATGGTCATTATTAATAAATTTATCATAGTTTTAATTTCTTTTTTTCTTTTTTTATATTTTATTTAATGTTTATTTATTTTTGAGAGAGAGAGAGAGAGTGTGTGTGTGTGTGTGTGAGAGAGAGAGAGAGAGTGTGTGTGTGTGTATGTGTGTGTGTGTGTGTGAGAGAGAGAGAGAGAGAGAGAGAGAGGGAGACACAGAATCCAAAGCAAGCTCCAGGCTGAGCCATCAGCCCAGAGCCCAACCCAGAGCTTGAACCCACAAACCAGAAGATCATGACCTGTGCTAAGCCGGACGCTTAACCAACTGAGCCACCCAGTCCACCCTACCATATTGTCTATAAATTGTCATAAGTGTATAAGTAAGTGATGAAAAGTAATAGTTGTCAACTTGAGAATTTATGACCACCCATGCCTGTAATGAGGACTTGGCCAAGGTATATTTGTTAATGCTCCAGATATCCTATTTCCTCCCTTTACTAGTCGTATCCCCAAATTACCTAGCCCTTGTCAGGCTCTGCACAAGCAGCTGCTCAGAAGACATTTGGGGTGTAGATGTTTACTAGGGATCCACATCTGTGAAAGGAAGGAGTCGGGAGGGAGGAAGAAGTAGGATTGTGGTGTGAACCTGGCAGAGCTAGCCGGGAGTGTCACAGTGACCGTGGCACCAGAGTTTTGCTGCAGTGGGCGGAAACGTTGGGCTTGTACCCACTGCTCTCAGGCATCGGACCCAGGCTGCCCTGGGAATAGTGGGACAGTTAGCAAGGGGGCTCTCTGCAGCTCGGTCAGAGTGTGAAGGTGCTGGCAGGTGTGGTTGACTACACACCTCACCTTCCACAACTGGGCAGCTCGTCTTTCCATGAAGGGCTCCCTGAGTGGTGCGTTTCCGCATCTACCATCTTCTCACTAACTCCATAAAGTGAGGAGACCACCATCCCTATCCCCAGTGAGTTATCTTGGGGATTAAGTGAGATTGTACATTTAAAGAACTCAACCCAGTGGGTCCAGGGAATAATTGCTCCATAATTCTTTTATTTAAGTCTATACAGCAGAGACTCTATTTTTCTCCAAGCCTTTTATTTTTTTACAATTATTATTTATTATGACAAAATATACATAAAATGTACTGTTTTCACCATTTTAAATGTACAGTTTGGTGCCATTAGATACATTCATATTGTTGTGCAGCCATCACTACATCTATCCTGGAACTTTTCTCCAAAGGAAAACGTCATAGATTAAACATGAACCCCTCTTTGTGTTTTCTCCCCTGTTCCCTGCCAGCCAACATTCTATTTTCTGTCTCTGTGAATTTGACTACTCATACAATGAGTGTACTCATAACCTATGGCTCCTCATAGAGGTGGAATCATACAGTCTCTGACTTTTCCTACTAGCTTATTGCACTTCTGCGCGACATCTTCAAGGTTGTAACGTGTCAGAATTCCCTTCTGTTTTATTTTTTTATTTATTTTATTTTTTTTTAGATTGCAGTTTGGTTATCTACCTATAGTTTATTTTTTTAATATAACACAATTTATTTTTTTAACATATGCAATTATTTTCCATCATTTACAGTACAGTAGTTACAGTGACACTCCAAACAGAAAAGCAAAGTAAACAATCAAAACCCCAACTTCTATTTCATGTAATTAGACTTATGCAGAAATTAGAAGGTTAAGTAACAACTAGTTAGTCACCTAATTTCACAGCTATCTGAAGTGGCAATCGTTATATAGCAGCTTATCTATGATACATTCAAGATACATGATACAATTTATTACTTGCCCATAAGCTACAACACAGCCTGCTTAATACCTTGCCTTAAATTCCACCTCTATACTACATACTTCTGTTTTAAAGCTCAGGAATATTCCACTATTCATATTGACCACATTTCAGTGTTTATCCATTTATCTGTCAGTGGACACTTAGGTTGCTTCTACCTTTTGGCTATTGTGAATAATGGTGCTGTCTTGGATCATTGGTGTACAAGCAGGGACTATTATTTAAAAAAAGAATCTCAGCTTTATTGGACATAATTAGCATATAACATCCTGGAAGCTTTAGGTGTACAACTTGTTGTTTCTTACATTTGTGTATTATAACATGGTTTCCGCCACGGTGTTATCTAACACCTCGTCCTCCCACATACGCCCTTTGCTTTGTGTGACAGAGTGCTCCAGGTTCAACTCTCTTATCCACTTTCAAGTGAAGAACGCAGTGCCGTTAGCTGTCGTCACCATGCAGTGTGTTAGATCCACAGAATTGCTAATGTTATGACTGGAAGTGTGTCCCCTTTGACCAGTTATCTGTCCATTTTCCCCTTCACCATACTCTGGGAACCGCTACTCTACTTTGTCTCTCTGAGTTCTGCTTGTTCTAGATTCCACATGTAACTGCTATCCTACAGGACTGGTCTTTCTCTGTCCAGCTTATTTCAGTAATGCCCTCAAGTTCTTCGAAGCTGTTGCCAATACAAGAATTCCCTTCTTTCTCTTGGCTGAAAAATATTCCATTATATTCCATATATAGCTCCACTGTATAATTTTATAGATTATCTGTATATAATTTTATATATTATCTCTGTGTATGCTTCATCTTTATCCGTTCAGATGTGTGTGTCTGTTAATGGACACTTGGGTTGTTTCATATCTTGGCTGTTGTGAAGAATGCTGCAGTGAACATAGGAGGTCAGAATCTCTCTTTGAGATCAAAGTAGGTACTATTCTTAATCCCATTTTCTAGATAAGAAAATGCAGCTCAAACAGATCAGGGGGTAAGGTCAGCAATCAAATCTGTACCTGTCCAACTGAGTTCCATCTCTTGAGTCCTACTTCTGTCACCTCCCTCCTTTGACAAGTGTGAGAGAGAGCCCAAATAATACTCTGTCATGCCTGAGGCTGTGGGCAGGTGGCGGCCATCTCCTGTAGAGATGTTCTGGCTTCCCCTGCCACCAGGAGGGACTTTTCAAAGCACTGTGGTCCACGTTCAATTCGAACCCTCTCTGTGTGTTCATCTCATTGCCCTGTACCCATTTCTTCTTGTTTGTTGAGCTCCTTCAGGTTGAAGGAATCTAAAATGTTAGGAACTACCCTTACTCTTTTAAATGATTAATTCATTTAACCTTTCTATTAACCCGATGGGGTTGGTATGGTCATCATCACCATCATCACTATCAGCAGCAACCGCAGCATCCCGTGTTGTGTGTGAGGCAATGGAGTCACACAGAAGTTAGAACCCCACCTAAGGTCCACACAGCTAATCAGCAGCAGAACTGAACACAGGCAGCCCTGTTTTACACAACATAACAGTGCTGCATCTGGGAATAGATAGAAATTCAGACCCACTTGTAGATGCAGCATCTCAGAGTTAGATGACAGCCCTCCAGCCAAGTGTCGGCAAACATGGCTGAGGCAGCACTGTCATTCGGAGCCTGCTGCTCGCCATCTCTGTCCATCCAGTGTAGCTGGGCTCAGGTCTTCCCTGCTCACAGCAGGCTGAGCAGCACACCCGGAGGCCACTGCAGCTGCCTCGGTATTCTACAGCCCTCTTGGGTGTGGGAGCTGTTGGAAGCAGCTACAACTGATCGTTTGTAACATGGCTGCTTTCCCCTCCACCAAGCTGGAGCCAAGGTTTGGGGGTGGGGAGAGGGAGAGAGAGACAGAGAGACAGAGACAGAGACGCAGAGAAATTCTGCCTATTGCCTCTGTATCCCAAATCCATATATTATTTTGGAACATTCAGTATTGCAGAAATATGTGAAGGGATACATCACTCCTTTTGCCATCTGGTCTCTGAGAACCTTCCCAAGAACTGTAGCTTCATTTAATTTTGTTGTGTTCCTTTCTCAACCTTTTTGTGCTTTCCATCATCTTTTCTTGGCTGCATTTTTGGGTTTGTTTTGCCTTCAGTTTTTTGCTCCTTTAGCTGCTTTTGGGTTTTCGTTTTTAAAAAAGAAATACCAGCTCTCACTAATTAGAGTTGTGCCAGATTCTTTATTTGGCATGGCACTACCTCATGGTTATTTTTTAACTTTCATCTGGAGCCTTGGAGTGATGTGTGGATTTTTTTTAATGCCCCAACCAGATGCACCAACCAGCTTGTTGGTTGGTAATGAGGAAACAGTAGGGCCCTGTGGTCTTAGAGTTTCTTGGCAGTGCCTTCATGACAAATGTTCCCATGAGATGAGCAGGATGGACCAGCCCAGTCATTGCCACATGGTTCCAAAGTCCTTTTAAATGAACAAATGGGTTGGCACTCATCTAATGAGCGTGCAACTCTAGCAACGTTACTCAGAACATACTGGGCAAAGGCTTCTCCACCATTTAAGTGGGAAGTTACAGATAAGCCAAGGAAGAGGGCAAGAATGGTACATGTCATCACGGATGAGAGCTGGACATCAAACTGAACTCATATTTAGCTTCCTATAGAGACAAATGGTTAATGTAGAAATATTGATAGGCAAATACTTATACATGGATTAGTATGCAGCTATGTCCTCCTGCTTTGTCAGCTAAGAGAAACTAGAAGCAGTAATTTCCCAGCGTCAGTAAGCACACCCACACCTAGATCTTGGTTTCTAATACCATTCTCCACAAAAGGGAACAAGGGCTCTTTGGAGAAATGGTTGCTTTTAGAACTGGGCATGAAATCCAGGAGGTGAGCTTGATACTGAACATCCTACCATCTAAAAAAGTCAGAAAGTGCTCAAAACAACAGTAACAGAGGTGCCATGGTGAAGTATGGATTCCTGAATGAGAAACAAAGAGGCTCAGCCTGAGCGAGATGGACAGATGTTGACCACATTTCACGCTTACTAAGAACCAGGTGCTCGGCACTAACAATTGATTTTATACAGTCTTTATTATGAGGAGGTTTATGCCGGTAATCCTTTGGCTGCTTCTGTGAGTATCTGAGACCTGCATTCCTCTCATGTTCCCAGCCAGAGTACCTGCCCTAGGCTGGTTTTGAAGACAGGGACAACCTGAAATGAGGAGAGTGAAGCATAAATCACATTTCCGAGGAGAAAATCAAGTCATTGCAACTCAATTATTAATGCACAGAACTGTTATGTAATGTAGCAGCCCAATTAACAGGTGTCTCTTGGGGAATAATCAAGGCTTAATTTGGCACGATAATTAGTAAACTCCCCTCCCAGCTTTGGATGGAGGCCCCTGCAGGACAGCCTGACGGGCTGGTAATGAGGCAGTATCACTTACTTTGTGGCCATGTTAATTGTATCTTTCTGTGCATGGGGACAAAACAGATTTACTTGTTTCTAGATGCTGCGAGGTGCCACTCATCTAATAGAGTTGTACTGATTTTCCAGTCTTGCCAACCCTGGCCTTTCTGAAGGGCAGCGCCATTATACTTTTGAGATTTCTTTAATTGGCTGAATGTAATGGCTACTCTGCAGCCTTTTTTTTTTTTTTTTTGGATAGACTAGGTGGCAGATTTCCAATCTTATAAGACATACGGCAGCAGTTGAAATGTTCTTATGATAACAGGAAAGTGTCCTGTTTTGGGTATCTCCATAGGTATCTATCTTCTGCACGTTTCTTTGTTACAATTAAATTCTGGACCTGTATAGTCACTGAAAACAAAGACATGAACTATTGCAAAAGTGTGTTATTTTTCCAAAAAAATATAAAAAGAAAAAAATCATCACTTCTAACCTTCCTTCACCTGAGAGATAATCGCTATTACCATTCTGGCATGCTGTCTTTCCAGTCACACACACACACACACACCTGTATACTCAGATGCAACTCCTGCTTGCACACTTGGGATCGTGTGTGCGTATTATTTTGTTAACATGTCGTTTGATCTTAGCAGCAAAGTTTACACCAGGTCTGTCCCAGGCTTTCCCTAAACGGCCTTCCTCTGAAGTTTGCTATCTGCTAATGTGTGCTCTGAGAAGGAAGCTGGGACCACATGTATCTTGTCTCTCCCTCCTGGTACCACACAATGAGCAATCCTGTATGGGAGTTTTGTTTAAATGTTTAAAAAAAGACATTATTTAGGGGAGAAATGATTTTTTTCCCCTTAATCACAAGGTTAGAGCTCTTGCAACCTTAAACTAGTTACAGTGCTTTTGAGCACTTAGATAACTTCTCATTACAAAAAAAAGAAACTCTTGTTTTGCTATTGTAAACATCACTGCAGTGAACATCCTTATACCTCTTTGAGTGTATACAATATTTTCTTAAATTAGTCGATAGGGGAACTAGATGTCAAGAGGCATATATATATATATATACATACATACATATAAAAATTAAGTTTTTGGATTTGCTTTGATGAATTACCCTCTCCAGAAGAAGGTCATGTGCATTTACAAACTCAAGGCACATGAAATTCCCTGCTCTTTGTTTCTGCTCTCAAGTACATTTTTAATTCCGGATTCTGCAACTTTAGTGGTGATGCAGGAGACCAGAAGAGAAGTTTATTAAATTCTTATTTATGTATTCAATTTGCATCAGCCTTTTCAGTCCCCAAGCTCAAGGCACCACATGGAAAACATTACACTTGTAACTCTTAGCTGTGTTCCTCTGAAAAAGAGGGGTCGAGGAGGAGAAGGAGGGAACGGATGAACAGTGCGGCTGGAAGAAGCATGCTGCACTGCAAAGTAATAGAATAAGCATCAGAATAAGCATCAGCTCAAGCTGCAGGGGATCATCTGAGGTACTGTCTCCAAACCCTTGCTCAGAATGAAGCCCTTCTCCCTCCCTCCTCCTCATTGCTGCTTGCGTGGACAGTCGGAAGGACCTCCATGAATTTCTGCATTTGGTTACTGCGCGCAGACAGGTGCCTGAATGGGCAGGTTGGGGCAGAAGACCAGCTCCTTCTTCTCTCACCAAGTCCTGCTCTCTCAGGGATGAGTCCCTCCTACAGGGTCACACTTCTTTATCTTGCACAAAGTCATTGTATGAGACTTACCAGAGATCCTGTAAGGAAAGGCATTGTCTTCCCTGCTACCTTGAGGCCATGATCTATTTTCTTTTCTGTCTCTTTTCTTAAATGAGGTGAGAATTAACTTTTGAGATGCTATGGTTTTGTACCTAACATTCTCGTGAAAAATGTCCCTTCTTACAACACCACCCAGCGAGGGGCTATTAGGATCTTTTCACCATGTCCTCCCCCCTACTCTGTTAGACAATTCCGTAGCAATATTTTTTCACCCAGTGATTTAAGGTTCTCTTAATTGCTTTACTGGAGGGAAATAGAACACATTTTAAGCCAACAGCTGAGCGATTTGCTATGACAATTCTGCCACTATGCATTCACTTAATTTCCAATTAATCAAACATTCAATAAATCATTAGTATAATTATATGTGCCCTCATCTTCTTGCCCCAGCACATTAGCTCAAAGCAGGCAGCCCCCTCGACCGGCTGTGGGGAAAGTGTTCATTCGTGTGCCCCGGCTGGGTGTGTGTCCTTGCTCCCCATGAGCCTTGAGAAATGACAGGTAAGAAATTGTAATTATTTCAGGCACCACAAGTTTGCTTGGTTTCCCTCTTCTCTGCTTCTCACTCCAATGCCTTCCCAACAACTTAAGCCAACATCATAGCATCCCAGTAGCAGTCGCTGGTTAATTTCAGCAAGTTTTTTTTTAATCATTTTTATTTCCCGACTGTGCCTCTTTTCTAATTACACCATCTCCCCAGGTGAGCGATAATTCCCTCATCACCATATATCTCAAGCACACATTATTAAAATAATATAGCTTATGTCATATAAATGTAACAGAAAGTATCTTAAAGATGCTTTATTGAAAGCTGGTAAATTGGTTCAACAGATGAATGTTTTAAGGCCTGTTTTTAAAAGGTTGCACAAGTATAAACCCACTGAATTACTGCTGCAGTTTCACACGAGCGGATGCAATTATTTTAAGCATCTAACTGTGCAAAAGACAGATCGGAAAGGGAAAGAGCTAAATTCTCTGAGATTAATTAAAGGGTTTCGTTTTGCTCTTGATTTAAAAATAAATTTCAAGCATGCATCACTTGTTATTCTCTTGAAGAATTTGCATTACGGAGTTAAAAAAAATACCAAGAACGTTAAGCTTCATGAGTTCTTCATACAATATAACTGACAGCTCGTAAAAAGAAGGGTTGACCTATTGTTACAACAGCATATTCTCCTACATACTTCTTTATACTTTTCCATTTGTGGAGGGTATTAATCTTAAAACTCATTTCCAATGTAAGATTATGCATTTACATGAATTTCCCATAAGATTGCTCTTGATTCGATCTATGCCCATTGATTTAATTTCTTTTACCTCTCAGAGCTGGTGGTGCTGAAGGGTTTATGGTAATTATAGTGTTGTGGGTTTCAGTGGACCTGTTCCCTGGTACCTTAAGTGTGGGTTTGATTCTCTCTGAGTTCACTCAACCCCGGAGACGGGACTGCGGATATCTCTGAGGCAAGGAACTCTCAGGCCAGATCTGAATCCTGGCTGGTGCTCAGCCCGAAGGCAAAGGGAAACTGGAGAGGGAATGGCCCGGGGCTAGTGGCCAGATGGATTGCGGTTCTAAAGGGGCCCTTTAAGGTGAATCACTTGGCGATTCTGTGAGTTGGCAGACGGTTCAGCCACCTGTGCTCAACGTGAAATGAGATACAGGCAACCTACTGGTCTGAAATATGCTGCTCACCCTTTGAGAGATGGCACAGTGTTGCAGGAGGTGATTTTCCTGATCGTAGGATATGGGGGAAGGCAACCACAGAAAAAATACGATGATTTCTGAGTTGGTTTCATAAATCTCAAAGCCCAAATTTTCATCTCTAACAGCATTGCCCAATGAAACGCAGGCTGCATATGTCATTTTCGTTTTTCTAGTAGCTACATTAAAAAAACAGTGAAAATAATTAAATAATATATTTCATGTAATTCATTATATCCAAAATAGTATCCATTCAGCCTGTCGTCGATAGATATAAAATTAAAGAGGTATCTTAAAGATGTAAGATACCTTATAAGATATAAAAAAGAATTCCTATTTTTCACACTAAGTCTTTGAAACCCACTGTTTACCCCTACAGCACATTTCCATTTGGACTTGACATGTTCAGTCCTCAGTAGTCATCTTACATGGTGATGGCTACCATATTGAATAGTTGAAATCTAGCTCACGCATTATCAGGATATTCCCAGTTGCAAGAGAGGAAAACTCGATTCACATTAGCTTCACCAAGAAAAGACCATTTGTTTCAAATAGAAGTAGATCTAGAAACCTAAGTTTGGGCTCTGGTTGCTTTGATATGGATGATTAGATGGTAGGAAAATGGCCTTTGGTTACCCCAATCCTCTGTGGCTCTTAAGTTTATGACTCCAAAAGATGAGAGACCATCTTCCCACAAAGGTCTAGCAACAACAAATTAGGAGGTACCCTTTCCACACAAAAGGAAATGGGTGGTGTTCAGACCCATTTAGGCAACATATAATACACAGAGGCATCCCCCTAAAGGACCACGAGGTGGCAAAAACAATAAAGAGAATGAAATGCAAATGAAATAACGTAACCTACTTTAAAGATTATCGTAAGGGCTGCTCAGGCATGAACTTTGGAGTCATTCATTCTTGATGCCTCTGTTTCTTAAATATTGTGCATGTAATCCGTCCCCCAGGAAATGTAGTTGACACGCCAGCATATCCAGTAATGTGCTGCTTGCCATCGTGTGACCATCACCCAGGCTCAGGTTCCATCATTTCTTGCCTGGGTCACTGATGTGGCCTCCTCCCTCTGCTTTCATTGTGGGAACCCTCTCCTCCATGGCTTCTGTCTCCCTGAGCCATAAGCCAGTGTTACTGCCAATTCTCACAAAGCCCCCACACCTACATCTTGGCCCCCTTGCTCCAGACTTGGTTCTCCTTTGGGATCTTTGCACTGTATATTTCCAATGGCTACATCAACCTTTTCTGGTGACTTCTAGTTCTTGTACCCCCCAACATAAAGTCTCAAATACCACTTTTTCAGTGAAGTTTGTCCTTATGAGAACTATATCCCTCTATATTTTTCATCCCCCATTCTTGCTTTTTAGCTGTAGCATTTTACATTAGATATTTTAGTGATTTTGTTCTCTCTCTCTCTCTCTGTGTCCCTTCTCCCACTCTCTCGTCTCTCTCTCTCCTCCCTCCTCTCTTTCTCTCCTCCTACCTCTCTCTCTCTCCTTCCTTCTTCTCCCCCACCCCTCTCTGTCAAGCGTGTATACACACACACACACATGATGGTAAGCTCCACAAGAGCATATATATCTTAGGCTTAAATGGATTAATGATGACTTTGCAATATGGGCATACTCAATGAAGAGTGGCCATCATCATTATTTGCCATCATTATTTTACACATGCAGTGAGATAAACAGCAAAATAGAACACCACTATGAACAATTTTGTACTAATGCCCCTAGTCTACAGGGTGCTGTAACCTTCTGGGTCTGCTGAAGACACATGTGCCCATGTGTGCCTCATACCATGGTTTTTAAATGGTATGTCTGTAGTAGACATGAACTAACTGACTGGCCTCATGACCAGGCCCCAGTAGTAGCATTTGGGAAATTTTCCTGTGCACCATTTTGACCTTTTCTCTCATCCTCCTAGAATCATTCTTCCCTAGTCTTCTCCATCTCAGTGGGTGGCATCTACCATTTGCCCAGGGCATCATCTTCAAAATTTCAACCTAGCTCTTCATTCAAACCTTAATCCAATTCCTTCTATGACAGGATAATATAATTTTATCATTTATTGTTGCATTCATTTACTCAAAAATTTAAATTGAAAACCCACCATGGGGTAGGCGGTTTGATAGGCACCACAGTAAAAATCCTTTCCAAGGATCTCCAAAAATGTGTTTACTTCTCTCCAGCTCCTCCCACTTCCTTACTTGGGGACACTGTTTTGAAGCTGGACTATACGGTCTCTGCCTCACCAGTCTCATGCTTGATATCAGTCTTGCCTTTCTCCAACCCACATTCCGCTCCGACCAGATAATCTTTTCTTCCTCACATGCAACACTGATCATATCATTTCTCTGTTTTTCAATAATAACTCTCCCTCACTTGTCATAGGGTCCCAGAGGGCCACAAGAGTCTTCATGATCCCGCCCCTGCTAATCCCCCAATTCCTGTCTCTCCTTTAAACTCTAAGCACCAGACGAGGGTTTCTCACACTCAGTGCTGTTGACATTTTACATTGGACCATTTTTGTTATTGTTGTGTAGGGGCCATCCTGTGTACTGCAGGGTGTTTAGCAGCATCTCTGGCTTCTACCCACTAGATGCCAGTAGCTCTCTTTCCCAGTTGTGTCAACCCAAAATCTCCCCAGACATTGTTAAATGTTCCTTAGTCAGCAAATCCCCACCCCTACTTAGAACAGAAGTTTCCATGTGCATGAGAGAGAGAAGGAGAGAGAGAGGGAGGGAGGGAGGGAGGGAGGGAGGGAGAGAGAGAGAGAGAGAGAGAGAGAGAGAGAGAGAGAGAAAGAAAGAAGAAAGATTTTAGTCTCTGAATATACAAGGTTCTGCATTATTTTCAGCCTGTTGTACAACTTTCCGCCTTGCTGTTTCCTCATCCTTACCTCTTGGTAACTTCTGCTCACTCTTGATAGCTCAGCTCAAACAGTACCTACTATGTCTATGAGAAGTTTTCCTGACTTTTCCCCACGCAGTGGAAATATGGTCCCATGGGGAAGAGTAATATTAGTGTGGTGTGAAGGTAGGTTTGGTTACATTTCAGACCTGAGAGCACGTGGGGAGTTTGGATAGGAAGGTATCATTGGTGGTTAAGAAGCACATCTAAGACAAGGATCTATGTGAATGTTATTTATTTGGAGGTAAACATCTGCAGTGAAGGTGTAGAATGGTAACATGATAGAGGGGATAGAGGGCAACTAGAGAGTTCATTTTATCAAGCCACTGACCACTGGATATCACTGGAGCTTAGTTCCAGTGGAGGAGGGGTTGGAACTCATGCAGTCCACACCATAGAATTACCTCACCAGAGGGCAGAAGAGTTGGAGTAGTTATACCACCACTCTCATTCATCATTGGCTGAGCGGCTCTGCTTCTCCAGAACTTTCAGTGAACAAACCCAGCAAAACAAAACAAAACAAAAAAACTTGAACCTCAAATTCAAGTGTTGGATATTCATACGTTAAAAGTTAGGTCAGCACGCATGGGCATTATAAATGTGAAGGCATATGCTGGGACATATCCCCATCCATATCTGCTACACATGGTGATTCCAAGATGTTGTGTCTACAAAACTCTGAGATGGGCACTGCCATATTCAAAACAGTGGAACTTGTATGAGGAGGGTTGTTCTGTTTCTTAGAATAACAAGCATTACATCCTTGAAAGGTTGCACTTGAGATTCTGGTGGCTATCAAACTTTAAGGTCTCTCGAAGGGAACTGGAAACGGGGAAGCTGTGCGAGGACATAGATTAGAGCTGAAGAATCTAGATGTGGAAGTATGTTTGTAGAGATGGTAGTTAAGTCTTTAAGAGAAAGGTAGGTGGTGTGGGGAGGAGGGATAACTAGAGAAGACCGTATTTGGGATTAGCTTTGCTACTTGTAACGTCTGTGTGCAGCAGTGGGGACTGGTGAATGCAGTGATGACTGCCACTTGGGACTAAGCCACCACATTTCCAAATAAAGACTTTAACAAATACTCCTCAGAATGAATTTAAGGGGCTAAACCTTATCACTCACACACACATAACAGGGAACCTTCCCCTGAGGCAATGCAGGAGAAAGTTTTAAACTTTTTAAAAACCCTGTTCTATTGAATTACCTTCAAAAATGCTTTAGAGTGTGGGGCCATGGTGAGGAGGGACAGATGGGGTTAGTGATTTTGAATGCTACAGCTTTATCTTGGTGCATTATAAATATGTGATGGTATTTAATGCAGCAAGCCATCAGGTTAATAAACAAATGATTGCCAACTTTGTAATTGGCAAGGAAGGAGGTTATAATCTATAAGGAGCTTTGTGTCCCAACCAATTTATTCTCTAACAGAACTCTGTTGCCTCAGTTATGGAAAACTCCCGAGGAGCCTTGAGAGCTAAAAACCCAGATTGGCCGAGCTTGGTTTCTCTAGTAACTTTTCCTTGTTGTCTCCATCTCCCACCCAGATAAGACGTTTGGAAAACCCGTTCCTTTAAAATGCAGCTGCTCACCTGGCCCGGTAATGTCTGGTTTGTTATTTGTGGATGACTTTATCTTGAGACTTTGGAACAAAGTGAATGGCATGGCAGAGTCCATTTTAAATCCTTGTAGTCTACACAAAATCGGAAAATAAAATGGTGTGTTTCTTGAGAACATTAACAAGTACTGTCCAGAAGTTTTAGCAGAGTACCATGGTCCTTTGGGATCAGGTTTCTACCTGTGACGACAGTCATACTCTGTTCCTTTCTCCTTGGTTCGTTCTGCATTAGCAGAACCAACAGGCACACACAAGTCACCAGATTTGTAATGACCACTCCAGGGGATATCATGAAGCTCAGAACCTATGTGTATGGAGCCACTAAAGTTGCGAGAACTCACAATTGTGCACAGTAGCCCTGGTGCACAAAGATGAGTTTTTGGAGGTCCACTGAAATGACTTAAATCCCGCCCCCCTCCTTGGACAAAACAGGACCTTGGACAGATTTCTTCATTTATAAAATGAGGATTATAATAATACTTCCCTTATACTATTGTTGTTAGAACTGATTCAAGAGTAGATTTTTTTTCATTTTGCTTTGCTTTGTTTTACTGTAGTTCTCATATTTTGTGGCCAACTCTATGTTCACCTGCCCATCTCTGCAGCAAAAAATTTGTTTGCTTGCTTGTTGCCTGCTTGGCCAGCACTTACTCTTCCATCTTCTGGGAATGGAGTCCATCTCAGAATTCTTTGAGCAGCAGCAGTTTATGGTTCTTGTCCTTCCGACAGGATTGACACGCTCCTCTAATGCTAGAAATCTGCCCGTGACTCAGCCATGTCCATTCACCCTTTTCCATTCTTCTGTACATGGTGATTGGCTTACCAATGGGCATGTGAGTAGGAAAGAGACACTCTTTCCTCGAGTTACTAGATAGGATATAAGCTTAGGATATCTGATGGCCATCTTCTAGTACATAGCTGTTGTTGACTGAATATGTATGCCCTTCCCAAATTCATATGTTGAAATCCTAACACACAATGTGGTGGTGGGGCCTTTGGGAGGTGATTAGCTCATGACGGTAGAGCTGTCATGAATGGGCTTAGTGCCTTTGTAAGGAGAAAGAGAAGCATTTGCCCACACGTGCTCTTTCTCTGCTCTCCACCATATGAGGATACAATGATAAGTTGGCCATGTGCAAACCAGGAGGTGGGCTCCTACCTGACATAAGTTCTATTGGTGCTCTGATCTTGAACTTCCTAGCCTTCAGAACTGTTAGAAATAAATGTTTATTCTTTAAGCTACCCACTCTTCAGTATTCTGTTATAATAGCACTAGCAGAAAAACACAATGGGAAAACCCAGTCTGAACACAAAGCAAAATGTTAAAAATATATTTATTTCTAAAATAATTTGAATGTCAGCACTTGTATCTAATGGAGCCTGAAGCCCTGAAGTCTTCATTTTTGTGATAAATCACCCCCAACCCCAGCTTTTGTGTATAAGGTAGTTCAAAATGTAGTATGAAATTGCGCACCCTTCAATAGAGTCTACTTGACTAGAGCATGAGAAATTTGAAAGCAGGATGGTGTATCTGCATGACACATTTTGGCATTCATTATGTCAAGTTCAAAAATGCCAAACCCACAAGTTCAGGAGCAGAGATTTAACAACCAAAAATCATGCATAGTAAACCAGATGAATTAAGATAGCCTGTGAGACTGAGACACCTAAGTCATTTTTTTTAACCTAGAAATATAGCAATTTTTATGTGTCACATCCTGGATCGACTCTCTCTGTCAGCTCAGCAAGTGTCTTTGGAGCTGACAAGTGATAAACCAGTTGAGAGCCCCAGTCATGTGGTTTGGTTATTGATGGTGCTGCTGGACCAGGGATGTTTCATTAGCCTGTGCTTTGGAGCCTGTGAGTCTGTACATGTACCCAAAAGGAAAGAAGAGTTCTTCAAATACTCCTTTGATTTACCCAGAGGGAGAATGGCCTCTGCCCAGAGGAGTCCTGGAGTTGAAGGCATGAGACCTTTGTCCTCTTTCAAAGCCAGTGACAGGTTTTCACCCAGCTGGTGGGGATATTTCTGCCCAGAACCTAAATACTGAGTTTCTTGCCAAGAGGTCTTGGTCCCTTACTTCCATTGTCTTATTAGTCCAATGTCACTATACAAAATTATAAGGGCAGCTAATATTTATTTATTGGTCCTTTCCATGTGTCAGGTACCCCGGCACTATTTTCAAGCCTGGGGATGGAGAGCTGAATGCTTGCCTATAATTGTTCTTGTAAAGTGCATATTTTGGGGGGAGAGATGGATGATAAAGAAGCTGATATATGAACACGATAATTACAGGTTTTGATAAATTATGTACAGGAATCTGTACGGTGATGTGATAAACAGTTATTGATGGTGGTGATAGTTGCTGGTGGTAGGAGAAGCTCATCTTTAGAACAGACAGTTTCAAGGTGAAGCCCTCTCTGAGGAGGTAAACATTTAAAAGGAGACCTACAGGTAGAAGAGGAGCCAACCAAAGAAATTCAAGAAAGGGTGTTCCAGGTAGAGAGAACAGAAAAGAAAAGTCCCTGAGGTTGGAAAGAGCTTGGTATGGAGAAGAAACAGAGGTGAAGTCAATACTGCTGGTGAATAGTGAGAAGGATAGGTATGTGGGATGGAGTTAGGGACCAGTGGTATCAGGTCGTGCTGAGACCCATATAGATGTTAGGACACTTGGGTTTCATTCATGAGTGTGTTACCGTATTTGCTCTTCATTTAGGCTGATGAGGTAGGCACTCCTGAAATGATTAAGAGTGTTGTAGAAGACCATACCATTCATGGGTAGCAAAACCATGGTTTACTAGTTGTCTTTCCAGGATCCATCCACTCCACCCTGCCTGATAGGATGTCACCGTGACATTGGCTGGTTTCTAAGCTGCACATGGATCCAAGCTGCAGAAATGATGGGGCGATGCCTGTTAATGTCTGTTTAAAATAAGTATCACAGGGATTCAAGTGGGGTCTTGAATGTAGATGCCTTAGCCATGTCAGGCAGGCAGCGCATGATAAATAATAATAATGTGATGCTTCTCTGCTGGCTGCCCAGTCTCCATTTCATGTTAGGTACAGATACAGATACAAATATAAAATGAGGTAAAATAGACATAAAATTTACCATCTTGACCATTGTAAAGCATTGAGTTCAATAGTGGTAAGTACATTTACATTGTTGTATGACAAGTTGCCAGAATTCTTTCATTTTGTAAAGTTGAACGCTTACACTCCTTAAAAAACAATTCCCAATTCCCTCATTCCAGCCCCTGGCAGCCATCATGATGCCTTCCGTCTCCATGAGTTTTACTACTGTAGTCACCCTCTTATAAGTGGAATTATACAGTATGTGTGTCTTTGTGACTGGCTTATTTCACATAGCATAATATCCTCAAAGTCCATTCACGATGTAACATGTGTCAGATTTTCCTTTCTTTGTAAGACTGAATAATATTTCCATTGTATATATATACCACGGTGTCCTTATTCATTCACATGTCAGTGGATACTCAAATTGCTTCCACTTTTTGTCAGTGGTGAATAGTGCTGCTCCAACCATGAGTGTACAGATATCTCTTCGAGACTTTGCTTTTGATTTTCGTGGGTGGGTATATAACCCCATATTTGAGTTGCTGGATCATATGGAAACTCTCTTTTTAATTTTGGGGGGAACTGCCATATTGCTTTCCATTTACATTCCCCCCAATTAGTGCACTAAGTTTCTAATTACTCCACATCTTCACCCATACTTGTTGTTTTCTGGGCTTTTTGTTTGTTGGTTGGTTGATTTGTTTTTATTTATTTTATATTTATAATAGCCTTGCTAATGGGTGTGAGGTGTTTGTGTCATGTCATCTGGGCTGTCTCCTTTGGAAGTATGTCGTTTGTAGAATAGTCATCAACATCATCCCCTCCCGTCTACGGCTTCCTAATAAAAGGGGCATAGGCCATTGAGGGAATCATTACCATATAGGTAAACAAATGACATTTTGCTCAGGAAAATAGTCTTGTCCTTTCAGTACCATGTTTGCTGATGCTTATATGAATCCACATATTTCTTTAGAATAATTGAGGGGGGCTTGAGTTTCTGTCTTGTGCACTTGGAAGTATCTAACCCAAACCCATTTAAACATAGCTGAAATGCTGTTTCTCTCTTAGTTGTGAGGCCCATAATTAAATGATTTGTAGGAGCAATCTAAATTAAGGGCCCCGTTCATCAATAGTACATGAATTATGTAGGCATATCTTCATTTTTACATTATTTATCTCAGCGGCCAGATGGGTACGTTGGCTGTAATATTCATCAGTAAGAAATCCAAATGGCACACTGACATCTGTGCCTCGTCTGACCACCCGTGGGCTACAGTGCATGCTTGTGGTTGGGGACTAGGGGGCCTTATGCTTCTAGAAAATTCAGGAGTGCTGCAAGTTCTAGTGTTTGACACTTGATTAGTCACCCCTAAGTAGGTCCCATCAGAGTGAAGTAGAGAGAATCTGAGAGATGCCAAAGCTTTGGGGAAGGAAAGGCAGTATCCTCTGAGTGGTGATGTTGACACCAATATTTTCACAACCCATCTGTCTTGGTTTTTAATGCTAATGCAAAACTTCTAGTAATAGCAGTAGCTAATGTTTGGGAAGACAGTCTCATACAGTGATGCTATGATACAAATGCTTGTGTCCCCTCACAATTCACGTATTGAAATCTAACTTCCCATGTGTTGGTATTAGGAGTAGGGGACTCTGGAAGCTGATGAAGGAATGAAGGTGAAGGCCTCCTGAATAGGATTAATGACCTTATTTAAAGACTCAGATTGTACCCATGTGAGGTACAAAGAGAAGATGGCTGTCCACAAACCCTCGGCAGACACTGGATCTGCTGGTGCCTTGATCTTGCACCTCCCAGTTCCCAGAATTATGATGAATAAATGCTTATTGTTTGTAAGCTACCCAACTTAGGGTATTTTTTATAGCAATCCAAATAGACTAAGGCAGTGGATGGACAAAAGAGTGGGCATAAGGCTTAAATCCTGGCTCTTCCGCTAACCATGGAGTGACTCTGGGCAGTTTCCTCATATTCTGAACCTGGGCAATGGTGTAATATAGGTACCTACCGTAAAACGTGGTTGTGAGGAATACTTGAAAAAATACAGATCATAAAATGGAGTACCATGTGGAGCATCTGGGTTGCTCAGTTTGTTAAGCACCGAACTCTTGCTCTTGGATCAGGTCATGATGTCTTGGTTTCTGTGTTGAGGTTAAGGAGTTCGAGTCCCACATTGGGTTCTATGCTGACACTGTGGAGCCTTCATGGGATTGTCTTTTCCTGTGCACATGCGCTCACTTGCTCGCTCTCTTTCTCTCTCTCTCTCTCTCAAAATAAATAAACTTTAAGAAAAAATGGGAGTACCATGCAACTATGGATGAAAATGATAAAGATTTAGAGGTACTGTGTGGAGTGATCTGAAAGATACATTATTGATGAAAATACAAAAGGAAAAATGTTAGTAGGCTCCTATTCAAGTAGGAAAACACAGTTACAAATTGTATTTGAATATACAGAGCATTTTGGAAGTTTCTAAGCATAGAAACTAACTGGTTTCCTCTGAGGAACTGGGTATTCAGTGGGGATGTCTTGATTTCTATTTTGTATTATGGTCTTTATTTTCATTTTATTATGTAATATATTAATATTTATGAGGAAAAGGTTTTATTTTCAAATCAAAGGATGAAATATAGAAGTATTTCTGTCCTGAATGAAGCTTTTTTTGCAAATGAGGAGACACCTTTTTAGTACCTGGTGAGGAGTCTCACCTTGACCCTGATCTTTCTATGTCCTTAAGGTCTTTACTTTATGGACCCGGGTGTCCTGCACTCAGTTCTCACCCTTATTTCTAAGTGTCACTCCCTGGCTGAGCAGGGGGCACTCATCCAGCTGTAATCCAAGTCAAAACTGGGGAGCCAGAAAGATCCCACACTGGCCGTGGCTGAAGGCATGCAAAATGTCCACTTAATTAGGATAAGTAATATTTACTTCAAACTTAGCATTTAAGGGCTTAGCTTACTAATCAGTTCTGAATCTCTATACCCAGGGTGTAGTTCTCTCTTTTTCTTATGTAAATGAAGCAAAAATGTTGAAAATTCTATCATTTTAAGCTATTTTATGGGGCTATGTATTCTGTTCAAGCTTTGGTATGTACCCACAGTTTGCCATTTCCAGCGGTGTTCATTTGATTTATCAGAGATGATGCTTGGTAATTCATTTTGATATTGTTCCCTGTATCCAATGATAAACACTTGAGAGAAACTAGGAAATCTATTTTTTATATTAAATAATAACACTAGCCCTTTCATTATCCTTACAGAATTGCAAATCACCCTTGCTCTTTCAGCTAAGAGAGAGGAACTAAGATTTGTTCAGTGTTGACTCCTACATAATTATGTTATTCAGTGTTAAATATAATAGAACTTTGTTTTACAGAACCAGGAGGGGGCAGTAAATTTCCTTTTTTACTGTTATTAAAAATGAATCCTGTGTTTTATGCATAGCAAGATATCACCCAAAACAGTTCTTTAGAACTTGACCACTTTTTCCCCTACCAAGGGAGATTTTTGAGCGTCATGTAGTTCTGGTTTTATGTAATACTTCCGTTAGGTTTTAATTAGTGTCCTTTCAAATTACTTCCTGTAAATAGACAAAAACAAGTTTTGTACTTGCAGAAAGATACCCCCCCCTTTGTACATGAGATTAAATCATGACTTGTCTCAAGGCCCGTCTTGCTCTTCCCGTTCTTAAGTAGGAAATGGTGGAAATTGCACCAGATAAACAGAAGGTCAAAGGGTAATGGTTTGGTGTGTTTGGGTCCTTGTGAAAAATGAGAGAAGAGAATGATGGCTTCAGAGTAAACAGCCAGTCTCCTTGTAATATTCCACTGCTTCGGCAAATGCTATGATTTCGACCACGTGTGCGTGCCCAGAGATCAAGTTTAGTGATGCGTCTTTGGATTGGAACCCTCTGCCTGCAAATGCACTTTCCTTTTCTTTTTCTGTGGCTGCCTCTTCCTTAAACTTACACATTTGAATACCATTAACTTATGTAATTGCTATGTTCCCTACCCGGGTACCTAATATATCTGGCTAGTTTTAAGGAACACCAAGTTTTCTCTGTGGGATGATTTGGGGGTGGCTTGGGAATTATTATTGGCTGTGCTATAAATGTCTGGGAAGAGAAGTATAGGACACTCCCAGGACACAATTATCACCTCCTAATGGCACAGCCGGAGTGCCACCCAGAGAAGTCCCTGCACACAGTGAAAATTCATCAAGACTTTCAAGTATTTGGATATATGGAATATATATTTTTATTAAAAATAAAAAATTAAAACTTTTTGTTTTTAATATGTAATATATAGTCCATATATGTAATATATGTCTAATATGTATTATATATGTCCATATATGTAATTAATATACATACATGTGTGTCTAATATATGCAAATATATTTGCCCTCACAAGTCACAATTCCACAGAAGGAAGAGGTCAGACTCATTTTTTCCTGCAGTTCCGACAACCCCAAAGTGCATATTGGACATTTCTGGTCATTTCTAAAGGATATTTTCTTAAGGATCCAAGTTCTCATTAGTCTTCATTTTACAGTTGTTGCTTTTTTTCATTTTTCCCCTGCTTCCACCTACACCAGATGAAGCACAAGGCAAAAATTAGATTATACACAAATTGTACACTGATTTATTAGCCTGAGCCAGGACTTTAATGAGGGGAAAGGAAACAGTATAAATAGCTCTTGGGGGATCTGTTTGAATGGAGTTCTGCAGCCACAGAGAGTTTCAGTATGAATTTGATGGGGTGTTCTGCCTCCTTTGGGTAGGAATGTGGAGTGCATCCAGGTGTATGTGCCCCAGGCACCCTTAGCACACAGGTTGACAAGTGGGAGCACCTTCATGAGGTATCTTCTTGATTTCAGTAGCATCCATCCCATTTTTGTTTGACAGGCATTCAGTCTTCAATGATTTCCATTGTATTTTACTTCGTTTCTCTGTTCTTCCTCCTGTGGCACCATGGTGGCCATTTTTCTTTTTTTTAAACGTTTTTCAATATTTATTTGAAAGAGAGAGAGAGACAGAGAGAGACAGAGAGAGAGATTGATTGATTGATTGATTGAGAATCTGAAGGAGGCTCCAGGCTCTGAGCTATCAGCCCAGAGCCCGATGGAGGGCTTGAACTCACGAACAGTGAAATAATGACCTGAGCCCAAGTCGGACACTTACCCCGGTGCACCAGCCAGTATTCTTACATGTAATATTTACCTGATTCCACTCTGAGGTCATATGGCCTGTTGTGGAATCCCTGCTGCACTACTTAGGCACTTAGAGGTGGGGAAGAGAAAATGCCATTAGATCTCCTTTGCTTCCTTATTTGTAAGATGGGCAGAACATAATACTTAGGCCTTCATGAGTTTCTTTTGAGGCTTTTATGAAGTCACACAGTCAGGTTCCTAGGACAGTACCAGCCATGGAGTAAACACATAACAAATGTCTAACATTTTGTTGTTTATCATTTTTTACTATTGTTCTCATACCCTTTCACTGTGCTTTTGGCAAATTTCTTCAAGCAGTACCAATTCCTACAGTTGCTGTCTCATCTTAGGTGAAGCTTTTGCAAGAGTGCCATTGTGTAGTATATATGCCTCTAAGCAATTTTCAGCTTGGGGAAATACAAGGTTGCAGTTTACTCATCAAATAACTAAAAACATAACCTGAGCAAATTTCTCTCTTGTGTAAACAGTTAAAATCCAACGTCTTGTTCTTTCTCTCTCTTACAGAGGAGGCAAGATTCCTTGAGCCCTACTGTATTTTGAATGTTTCATAACCTTGAGAGTTGTTCATGTCTATGAAGTAATCCCTTTTATTACATAATATAAAGGGAAGATAAAGTTGTTAATTCTCGATGCATCTGAAGTGGTGACATGCAGCAAACAGCTCATTATCCCCCACACAAAGCACAATTACTCAATATAGGGAAACGCTGCTTTCAGACGCTGCCTTATATTTGAGCTTCCCCATGCTGGCTAATGTCGGATATTGATTCTGAATAATTCAAATAGCAATAAAATTGAGTTTTCATGACAGTCAATCAGAGGCATTTTATATTTAATGCTCAATGGAAGAAACACAGTGTCTCCTTACCTTCTGAATTTCAAAGCCATTAAAGTAATTGTAGGTCATTAAGCTAAATTTCTCTGCATAATCAGGATAGTTAATCTAATTCATGTACCATTCAAAACAGTGAGAAGAAGGACTGACAAATGTGTAGTTAATGCTCTACATGCATGTATGTATGTACATATATATATATATATATATATATACGTATCTGTGTACATGTATATGCATGTGGGCAAACACACACACACACACACACCAACACACGCACTCTCTTGGTCAAAAGAGGGCCACTTCATCAGCATTCATTTCACTTAACACAATCAACAAATCCTATGGGGATACATATAAATAATTTATTTAATCCTGTTTTCAGATATTTCCAATGTCATCATCTATGAGTAGCCTCTGTTGAAAAGGAGATACTCCAGTACGGAGTTTAGTTCCTAGGATAATTCTGATCTCTTTTTTCTTAGCAATCATGGCACAATAGAATTGCCTAAAATATATATAATATAATGAATCATGTAACTAATCACACACACACACACACACATTAGCCACCACACCCCAGAGATTCTGATTAAATTGCTCCAGGAGTGGGGTCATAGCATCAGGGTTTTTAAAAAGTTCCCTGATTGGTTGTATTGTAAACCATGGACAACTCTGGGGAATCTAATTCACTCACTCATTCACTCATTTCTTGAAAAATGGTTTATCGAGCACCTGCCATGTTCTACCATTCTGTAGGCATTCTGGTGGCTAGCAAGATAAGCAGGATAGTCTCCGGGATCCTCTAAATAAATCCAAAAGAAACTTTTAAAATGCAAATTTAGACCCACAGAACCCAAGACAATGTCTATATACAGCTGTGTGGACAGGTAATACTTCTGCCTCTGGGAATGTGATTAAAACCCCAGGGTGGAAAAGGTTTCTGAGGGATTCTTGGCTGTCTCTGGAGCTTTACTTCACTGTGTTCTAAGTTAAGACATATAGAACTTAGTATTTGTTTGTTGGAAGGTAATTTAGATGTGAGAACAAAATACTACCTACTTGCAAGTTGGACTGTGAAGCCATCTTCTGTGTTAACTTCAGTCAAACCAGTTTTGTTTCTGGTTCTGTAAAGAAGGTAATAAATAATTCTAATGGTAAATGCTGAAGTACTCCTAAAACAAGCAAGGTTTGGGAGAAAGTTGTCCAGAAAAGAGAATAAATCATGATGGGTCTTCCTAAAACTTGCACAGAATGCCTCACTTTAAGAAGAGAGTGGCTTATAAAAACTCGAGGTCTTAATGTGTTGATGTGTGCATTGACTTCTTGAGCATTTTCCTCCAGGAAATAATTTGGAGGGTTTGGAAATAACTGTGGGGATAATCTTTAGAAACGCCTGGGCTGTTTGTTAAAAACAGATTTTTCCACCTCTAAAATCCATGCTTGCTTTGATTCAAGTGTTTGCTTCTCTAAGCAAGAGAATGGGGGCTTTGTAAGCCCCAAATAATTACAACTCTTTACCTATCTAGCAAGGAGAAAGAGGCATGGGAACAAAGTCTGAAAAACTATAAAGCGTTTACATGGGGAGATGGTAGAATTGTTCACCAGCATATACAACACTAAGGGTAGGAGGGTTTATCTCATATGGGTAATAAGAATCCATTTGGTGTTACTTGGTTTAATTTTAGATTATGAAAGATATCCTATGTAAGCAGTAAATATGTGGGGTCTGTATTTATATAGTTCTGAAAAGATTTAGGGATGATAGTGATGTCATTGGTTAATAAGGAGACAGGCTGTTTTGTAACAGATCTTCACAAAACATTAAGTGAGGACATTTATATGAAATGCCATTCTCCTGGAGCCCCAAACCATTTGAGGTCATCATTAGAGACAGTAAGACCAAACTGACTCTTAAGTGGATTACAAAATCATAGAGATGAAAGATCCTTCATTGTCATTTTTTAGGAGTTTCTCATTCCTGTCTGAGGAACAGGACCACAAGGAGACTTTATTCAAGATGCCCAGACCCCAGCCTGTCCTCCTGAATTAGAATCAGCAGGTGTGAGGTCTGGGAATTTCTGTCTTCACAGGCTCCCTATGAACCCAATTTTGATCCATGAGCCAGTATTTAAGAACCACTGGCATTAGTTGGAATCTTTTATTTTACAGATCAGGAGAGTTTATATCTTGCAACCCAGATCAGAAGCCAGATTCTGGATTCCTAGTCTAGTAATATCCTTTGTCTTTGAAAATCTGGTTATATGTCTCTCCTGGAGCCTGAATGGTATGGTGAGGCTGCAGATGATGGTTATGGTTGCTAAAGGAGGCAAGTTTATGATGATTAAATAAAAACTAGAGCCTCAAGGAAATGCCTGATTCTAATGTGAAATGGTCGGATATAGAGTAAATAGAGTCCAGCATACTAAGAAGATCTAGAAAATTGCTAGAAGTGTAGACCGTTACTGATCAGCCATCATTGTGGATTATTGATGTCTAGTGCATGGCTATACTTTAGAAACAGGGTATCAGTGACCCCAAATCTTATCTGTTGCAGAATGTTGGCTCCTGGCCCACCCATCCTCTGGTCTGGTCATTTCTCTGTGTTTCTGCAGACTTTGAGCTGCCAGTATGGGTATCCCTTTGCCTGAGGACACTTACAAGGGTTATGGAAAATTGCTTGGCTAGTGCACATAGGAGATGAGAACTGTGGGGTTTTAGTACCGTAGAGAGCAGCCCTCAGCCAGTGACTCTTGGGAGTTGGTGTGTAAGTAAGTACCCCGCTCCCTCACCCCCTCTGTGGGATGATGTTGAGACACATTTTACTAGTTTTCCCATAGGATCAGTCCATTGTGTAGCTGGTGTCCTTATGATCCCTTTATTAATAAATAGATGCTTTTTGTTCTGTGTACACATCCCTTCTTTTCCCCACTGGGTTCCCTCTGCTCTCAGATAAACAACTTGCTCTCAGATCCTTGGGTTGTCACTTCTGGGGTAATCCAAATGAATCAAGTGTCTTGTGTGATCCTTTTGTTTTCTTTCACATTCAGTAAAAACCTGACATATAGGAATAATGTATGAGGTTAGTTAGCCCAGCCTACTAAAACTAAATTGAATCAAAAGGAACATTTTTAATGTGTCCAAGAGAATTTCAGGGAGCTGAGCTGTGAGCAGTTAAGCTAGAAAACTAGAAGTCTACCCCCTTCTCCTTTTCTCCCTCTCTCCTTCACTCTTTTCTTTGCTTCTACTCCTTCTGCATGGCCTCTAGTCTCTTCCCTGTATATATAGGATCTTTGCTTCTTTCTGATGACTCAATACCCCTGCTTCCTCATAGTTTCTGCTTCTCTACAAACCCATCTGCTGCATGCTTGGGTAAGAGCGGTGTCAAATTCGTCAGGACGCCATGATGAGATGCCACCTGCAGCGTTCACCTTCTGTGAGCTCTGAGTCCCAGTTCAAACTCTCAGAGGAGTGAGAAAGCCTCTGATGGACTCAGCATACCTGCCTATGAATGCGCCACGCAGAGGCCGCTGACCTCCCTGCGCCAGTCACCTGTACTGCACCTGCCCTGGGGGAAGGTAGTCAAGGCGAGTGGGGTCACGTGGCTCCCTGACTAGCGGCTCCTGGGGAACAGCATAGTTTGTTTAGGGAGATGAGATTCAGTGTGCCAGGCAGTTGCTTTTCTTCCTGAATAGGCAAGTTTTCTACCATCATGTGGCAAATTACCCACAGTGACTAGTGCACAGTAGGTGTGTAAGGCAGAAGCTCCCTGTTAAGAGGACTCATCAGCATTGTAGCAAAGGTGCATGCTTAGCATTTATATGGAATGTTGACATCCTCTGTTGCCTAAAGCACATAAGCCTGATTTATGCCACGGGAGAACAAGCACATTCTTTCATTGCAGCCATACATGCTGCATGCCTACATTTTTAAGGAGTAAATAATGAGTGTTTCTTTCTCTCTTCCTCTCTCCCTCTCTCTCTCTCTCTCCCCCTCCCTTGGGCAGCCATTATTTAAACTTTCTAAAACAAGTTCATATCATAAGCTAATTTTACGCCATTTAAAAGGGCTCACAAAGTATTGGCCTTTTAAAAGTAAAAAATGGTTAATTTTTAAAAATTAACTTATTAAGAGGTCTTGACATCTAGGTCTCCCTTTGACATACAAAATGCCAAAAAAGAAATTCATAAATATCAGCACGACTTTCCTGCAACTATCAAAATGTGAATAAGGAGCAAACCCAACACCTTACCTCTTAGTTGTTGTTAGAAAGTGGTCTTTTGACTGTGTGCTTATTAGATGCCGGAGCCAGGCAAATTTTGTTTGTGGAGTTCGGCATTCAGTGTTACGGGGGAAAAACTGTGCCTGAAGCGTGTATGTAAGTCCTGCTGCGTGAGGGATGTGCCTACCGGATTCATACAGCCCAGGTGTCAGAGCAGAGAGCGCGGATCTCAGTGCCGCAGCCTCCTGAAAATTAAATAAAGAAGGTTTCACTGTGGACTTAGGGCAACAGAAGAGTTTGCTAAGTCAAGCTAGTCAAATATTTTTGTAATGAACCATTTAATAATTAATATGTAGCACATATAAATGATGGTTATAACCTGTAGCAGTTAAAATCCCAAGCTCATTTGGGACAGTGAAAATACTCTGTATGGCACCGAACTGATAGTCACGTGTCATCATACATTTGTCTGAACCCATAGAACATGTAACACTAAACCCTAATGAAAAATGGGGACTTTCAGTGACGATGTGTCACTGCAGGTTCATCAGCTCTAACAAGTGTACCACTTTGGTGGGGGATGTCCGAAGTGGGGGGAGGCTGTATGGATGTTGGGGCAGGGGTAGATGGGAAGTCTCTGTACATTCTTCTTAATTTTGCTGTGAACCTAAAACTGCTTCCAAAAAGTTAAGTCTTAAAAAAAAAAAAAAAACAACCAGCTAAAAATCAGTCAATCAATCAGTCTAACAGAAAACAAACCTGATTTCTGGAATCTGATAGAACTGGGTTCTAATCCCATTTGTGAGACTTGCTGGTAGATCGAAGAGTAAGACCTTGCTCCAGAGCTGATATTAGACCAGGATGCATGGCCAGTGCGTGTTCTGATCGGTGGTGCCGTGCTCTCAGGAGACTGCTTGTCAGATAGCCTACGGAGCTTCTTTGTCTGCTTATGGGCTTGCTATTAAGCCAAAATCTGTAGGACGGTTTGTGGGGCCCTGGGCTCAGTCCTGGCATCACTGGGGTGTAGTACATGCTCACGTTTCTTCTTGCCATAGTTGTTTTAGAGAACTTCCACACAGTCTGTCCGAATGTGAGGTTCCAATCTTAGTACCAGATTGCTGAGACTTCTGCCAGAATTATACAGTTCAACACCTTTATTTCCACTCTTTCTGTGCTTTGGATCCTGGCCCACATCCATGCAGCGTGGCAGTTGTGTGAAGTCTGACCCCTCCATTCAAGGCTCACTGAATATCTATAAATGCCCATTGTTGAGCACTGAGCATGGAAGGGGTTGTATAGATAATATTTGCTTTGTTCAAGAGGATGAAAAGAATGTCCTCTGGGCTGACTTTTGAATTCATGAGATTGCTAATCATTGATCATAACAGATTGAATTTACTGAACATTTGGATTATGTAGGCATTTCCATTATGTGGATTATCTCATTTAATCCTCATGGTAACCTGGAGGTGAAAGTATTAATATCCCAACATTATAGATGAGGACCTAGGTGCAGGAAGTTAAGTAATTTATTGAAATTGCCTCCAAAGAATAAAAGGACCAACTGGAAGTTTAATCCGAAGCAATTAGGAGATTGGGTCCTTATCTACTGTCCTAACCTGCCTGGGATGATGTCTCTCTTACTCATAGTTTCTCTGTGATGGCTCCTCTTCCCTCGCTTACAAAAAGCTTTCTTGCGAGGAAGGGTCTGTATGTGGAAACTGGACATCAATTCTCTTTTTTCCTTTTTCTCTTCTCATGTTTTTCCTTTATTCCTGTCTAACAGGGACAACTTAAGTTCTACTTTAAAATGAGGAAACGTTTCTTTTAAAATCTAGACACACAAGACAAAACAGAAGAAAAGAATAGTAATTCACTTTCAGTGGTTTTGGTAGCTTGTGTGTCATTAAGAAGTGTTTTCAGAATACAATTGATGATTTATTGCTAGATGCAGTTAACAAATATGGTCTCTAATGGGGCAAGAGGCATTTGGGTTATAGTGGAGAGGGTATGGATTGGGAAATTAAATAAACCTGTGCTCCACGCTGAACTCAGCCGTTCAATAAACAGGTAGACTTGGGAAGTTGCTTAGACAAGTGGTTACTCAATCTTGTTAGGGGAATTACACCTACTGTTCAACGCGTTTTTACTATTAGAAAGGTATAGAATCTATCTATAGACAGTATCTGTCAGGATATAAGTCTTCAGAAATAGGTATTATTCAACAGGCATTTTTTCAGAGCTGTCTGTGTAGCAGCTGCTCTTTGGGAGTTTAATGATTTCTTTCCCCTCTGGGTTGCATTTGCCCCAGAAGCTCAAGCCTGGTTATGAGAAGCCCCACAGAAGAGTCCACTATAGCGGGACCTGAGTTAGAGAGGGAGGGGAGTGAGTCAGGGGTGGTGTTCCTCTCCCACTGAGAAGAACAGACATATGAGGATGTGAATTCTGGAACTGGACCATTAGTTACACAATTCAGAGGCCCCCCTCCCGTGACCACTTGGAATAAGCAGATGGTTGAAGAATAAGTTGGTGGTGGGGGGTTTGGCTTCAGTTGTTGGAATAATTATGTTTTATTTCCCTAGGTGGGCTCTTCAGGTGAATTAACTTATTCATTGAAAGGGATTGGAGGAAGCATGAGCTTGGCTATCTAAATATTTTCCAACCTATGTAAGGTTTACTATTGCTGCTTCAAATTATTTTAACCATGAAATGGGAGTGTAAGCAAATACAACTCATTCCTATTTGTTAACATAGAAAACCAGTATAGAAGGGAAACTCATTATTTATATCATGTCTTTGTTGTACTCTGCCCTCCTCAGACCATGTAAGGAATCATTTTTTCATATGCTATGAATTCCAGATATGGATACCTCAGAAAAAGGAAAAGAGATGGGCATATGCCTGCTTGGAGTCTGAAGTAATGGAGCCTATGCCTGGGTGTAGATTCAGCAGGGAGCGCCATGATCAGTTAGTGATGGCTGTCATGAATGAAGCATTGAGGAGTTAGCAGCCCACACGCCCTGTGTCCTGTATCCCTGACCTGGAAGCTCTCTGAAAAAGGAGAATCTCAGTCACGCAGTAGTCAGTCAGTGTCTATGTGTGTCAGACACTGTGGTAGGCACTGGTGAATCAATAGTGTATAAAATATACATAGTCTTCCATCCCTTCATGGGTCTTACAATAGGGGAAGGAAGAGAGGCAAAACTGTAAACGATATTGGTAAGAATTAGGGATATCTGACTAGACCAGGCAATGAATGAGGTGATAATAATTTGAATAAAGAATGACACTATTTTTGCATCTCCCTCTATTTTTTCCTACCAAAGTCTATTGCTATTCCCCTACTCTTATTATTATTTCTTTTTAGAAGTCTAAAAGTTAACTAGAGTTTACTATTAGTTCAAATTACCAGCCAAAGACTGGAAGAAGTCTTGGAAATTCAGGTAAACATGCATCATGATACTGGAAGAGAAAGCAAATCTTGAAGTTGGAAGAACCACCATGTTGTTTTTTGTCCTTCCCAGCTTTCATGTAGTCATTCCACTTGAACTTCTTTGTCAAAAGTATGGGATTTAAACAAAAATCAATTTATTAATAAGAGGGAAATGTTTTATATCAAGGCTGTTTATATTTTAGTTAGTAACCCTTCTACGTAGGACACTGTAGACTTTTCTTAAACAAGATGCACTATATGTCTTAGGGATGGGAAAAGCTATGAGTGCTTGTAATTAAAAGTATTTATTAGGTAAGCTAGTGAATGAACATCCCTTAGCAGAGTGCTGGGCCCAGAGTGGAGTGTTAAATAAATGCCACTGATTGCCAGTATAGTAATGTGTCTCCACAATGGAAAACTAACAGCACAAAGGATGTTATTAGTTCTTTTTTCCTTCAATAATTTTAAAGAGAGAGATTGGACTTGTAGTTCTGGCTAAGATGGAAATACATCTGTATAATATTTATTTCCTACATTTCTTCAGGCTGGGAAGTCAAAGATCAAACTGCCAGTAGATTCAGTGTCTGGTGACAATCCAGTGGGGGGTGGAAATGTTTGATTATCTCAGTCAGTACAGGAAAAAAAACACACATTTGACAAAATTAAATACCCACACAGAACTTCAGAAAACTTAGAGGGCATTTTCCCCTAAATTGGTATCATGTGCAAAACACCTTTAACCGATACCATACTTAAGGGCAAAAGACTGATCTCCGCCTGAGATCAGGAACAAAACACCTCTCCTATTCAACATATTATGGAAGTTCTAGATAGCCCAAAAGGACAAGAAAAATGGAAATAAGAGACATATTCTTATGAACAAAGAAATCTGTCCCTATTTGTGTGACATTGTCTATGTAGAAAATCCCAAGGGATTTGCCAAGAAAAGGCATTTTGTTGACTGTAAGTTCAGCAAAATCACAGGATACAAGATCATATACAAAAATCTAATGTATTTTTATATTCTAGCAATAAGCACATTGAACCAAATTTTGAAATGCATTTATAATCACTCAGAATAGTAAAATGCTTAAGTGTACACCTAATAAAGCACAAGCAAGACTTGCATGCTGAAAATGTCCAAATGCTGATGAAAGAAAGAAAAGATCTAAATAAATGGAGAAACATACTGTGTTCATGGATTGGAACATTCAACATAGTAAAGATGTAAATTTTCCCCAAATTGATATACAGATTTAATGCAATGCCTATCAAAATCCCAGCAAGACTTTTTTGTAGATATAGATAAGATTATTCTAAAAATATATGAAAAGGCAAAGAAGATTGGAACAGCTAAAACAATTTAAAAAAAAAAAGTAAGGTGGGAGAAATAAGTTCATCCAGTTTCAAGAGCTGTTGTGTGGCTCCAGTAATCATTGCTGTGTGGTATTTATCAGAGGATAAACACTCAGATCAATGAAACAGAATGGAGAGCATAGAAATTGTACACACCAGTATGGCCAACTGATTTTTGGCAATAGTGCCAAAGCAGGCCAGTGGAGAAAGGAAAATTCAATATCCAAATAACCATAGATAAACAAAAAAATAAAACAACTTGACCTAAAGTTCACATTTCATAAAAGAAATTTGTTCAAAGTGGATCATAGATTAAATATACAATATGAAATGGTAGACCTTATAACACAAGAAAAGACCTTAGGACCTAAGGCTTGATGACATGACAGCAGAAAGGAGCATTTGTAAAAGAAAAGAAAATGATAAATTACACTTCGTCAAAATTAAAAACCTTTGCTCTGAGAACAACCAGTTAACATATCATAAAGATATGTGACAACCTGGGAGGAAATTCTTGCAAATTTGATATCTGATAAAGAACTAATATATAAAATATATTTTTAAGTCTCAAAAGTCAAAAGTTAAACTAAATCCAGTTAGAAAATGGGCAAAAGACTTATAAAGATATCTTATCAAAGAGGGATATATGAATCTAAACAAGTACATGAAAAGTTGTTCAACATCATTAGCCATTAGGAAAATGCAAATTAAGAACATGATGAGCTATCACACTGAATACATATTAGAACAAATAAAATTAAAAAATAGGGACAATACCAAAACCTGACAAGGACTCAGAGAACCTGTCCTATATTGCTGCTGGTGGGAATATAAAATGTGACAATTCTTCTATAGTCTTGTAGTTTACTAAAAAATAATATACATGTACCATATTACCAGCAATCACTCCTCTGGGTATTTATATAAGAGAAATGAAAACTTATGCCCCTCCATAAAGAAATGCACACGGTTGTTCACAGCAACTTTATAGATGAAGAACAAATTCATGGTTGTCAAGAGTGAAGGGTGGTGAGAGGAAAAGAGGTAGTATGACTATAAAGGAGTAACATGAAGGACATCCCTGTGATGATGAATTAGTTCTGTATTTTTTTACTATGTATTTTTTTGAAAGAAAGACAGACAGACAGAAACAGAGAGAGAGAATGGGGGACAGCGGATCTGAAGCAGGCTCTGCAGTGACTGCAACCGTGAGCCTGATGTGGGGCTCGAACTGATGAACTGTGAGATCATAAACTGAATCAAAGTCAGAGGCTCAGTTAATTGAGCCACCCAGGTGCCCCAGTTCTGTATCTGATTGTAGTAGTGGTTACACAAATATACACATGTGATAAAACAACATAAAGCTATACAGACACATTATATTGGTATTGGTACCTAATAATGATATTATCCTACAGGATACTATAAGATATAACCAATGAATTAATGATATCACTAGTTGGTTGAAAGGAGTAGAGGACCTCCCTGTACAATCTTTGCAACTGTCTCTGAATCTCTATTTTGAAATAAAAATTATAAAGATAATACTTTATTAAAAAATTGCTTTTTACATTTATTTATTTTTGAGAGAGAGAGAGAGAGACAGAACACAGGTGGGGGAGGGGTAGAGAGAGAAGGAGACACAGAATCTGAAGCAGGCTCCAGGCTCCAAGCTATCAGCACAGAGCCCGACGTGGGTCTGGAACTTACATCCTGTGAGAGCATGACCGGAGCCGAGGTTGGACAGTGCCCCTTAAGATAACACTTTAATAGTGTTTATTATAGGGGTGCCTGGGTGGCTCAATCAGTTAAGCATCTGATTCTTGAGTTTGGCTCAGGTCATGATCCCATGGTTTGGTTTGTGGGCCTGTTGCCATTACTGGCATTCTCTCTTTTCCCTCTTTCTCTGCTCCTCCCCTGCTACTGTGTGCACACACATGCACCCTCTCTCCCCTTTTCTCTCTCAAAAATAAGTAAACAGTAAAAAAAAAAAGTTTGTGTTATAAATCCTAAATCATCTACTGAAAATGACAAAATCTAGTAATTGGTAATAAGCCATCAAAGGGATACAATGGGATCACATAAATATTCAACTAATACAAAAGTACATGAAAAAGACTGAAAGGGGAACAGAGAATAGTACAAACAGATAGATTTAAACCTAATCAAATCAATAATCACACTAAATGTGAATGATCCAAATATTCTCAGTGAAAAGATAGAGATTGTTAGATTGAATAAAACACAAGACCCGTTTATAGGCTGTCTATTCTAAACACACTTTTAAAAAAAAATTTTTTAACATTTATTTATTTTTGAGAGACAGAGACAGAGCGCAAGTGGGTGAGGGGCAGAGAGTGAAGGAGACACAGAGTTTGAAGCAGGCTCCAGGTTCTGAGCCAACTGTTAGCATGAACCCACGAACTGCGAGATCATGACCTGAGCCGAAGTCGGACACCTAACCAACTGAGCCACCCAGGTGCCCCCAAGAAACACACTTTAAGTATAAGACACAGCCAAGTTAGCTGTGAACAAATGAAAAAAATATATATGCCATAACACTAATTTAAAGAATAGTAGGATAGCTATATTTATCTCAAATAGATGCTAGAAACAAACAAGAAACAGAGAGCTGCCAGGGATAAAGAAGGTTGTTTCATAATGTTAAAGCCAGTTAATCAAGAGGACATGAGAATCATAAATGTTTATGTACCTCAAAAAACTTTGAAATAAATGACACTGGAAGAAGAATTTTTACAAAAAGAAATAGCTAGAGATTTCAGTGTTGGACTCTTAATAACTAATAGAATAAATAGGCAAAAAATCATTAAGTATATAGGAATTTGGACAACAGTATTAATTAACTTGTTCTAATTAGCAATTATAAACTCTTTACCCCTAAATAGCAGTATGTACATTCTTTTCAAGTGCACAGGAAAAGTTATCAAAGGAGACTCTATTCTAGACTGGATTATTAAGAAAACAAAGAAACAAAATAGTCAGCAAATATAGAAGAGGTAAAGTCATAGAGGATATTTTATGACCACAGTGGAATTGAATTAGAGATAAATGACAGAAAGATAACAAGGAAATTCTCAACACTTTGAAGAAAAACAAACACTTACAAGTAATCCAAGAGTCAAAGAGGAAATCTAAAGATAAAATAGAAATTGATCTGAATGGAAATGCACATACAGTACATCAGATTTTGTGTGGTGTTACTAACAATACCTAACAAAAATGTATAGCATTAAACATTTTTAAAAATTAGAATAATAAAGAAAAGTCCCATCAGTTACTTCATTTTCTACCTTAAGAGAGTAGAAAAAGAGGAAATTAAACAGAGTAAATGGAAAAAAGGAAATAAAAAGTATCAGAATATAACTCAACAAAAGAGAAAACAGTCCCAAGATAGAAAAAAATCAGTAAAACTGAAAGCGAGTTCTTTGACAAGATCAATAAAATCAACAAACTTTTAGCCAGATTTAAGAAATAAAGAAGGTGCAAATTAGAATATCACGAATGAAAGATCTGACATCGCTACAGACATTAAAAGGATAAGGGACTATTTTGAACAACTTTATGCCATGAAATTAAGAATTTTTTATTAAATGGGCAATTTCCTTGAAAGGCACTATCTTCACTCAAGAGGTATTCGAAAACCTAAATTTCCTGATACCTGTTAAATAAATTGGATTTGTAGTTTAAAATCATCCACAAAGGAAACACCAAGGAGTGCCTGGGTGGCTCAGTTGGTTAATTGTCTGACTTAAGATCAGGTCATGATTTTATAGTTCATGGGTTTGAGCCCCATGTCAGGCTCTGTGCTGACAGTTCAGAGCCTGGATCTTGCTTCAGATTCTGTGTCTCCATCGCTCTCTCCCTTGCCCCTCCCTCAAAAATAAAGAAACATTAAGAAAATTCTAAAGAAAACTCCAGGCCCAGATGACTTTATTTGTAAATTTTACAAAAACACTCTTATAAAAAATAGAAAAAATGAGATGCTTCTGTACTCATTCTAAGAGTAAGCTAGCATTATCCTGATACCAAAACCAAAAACAACAGCACCAAAACTTTACACACACAAAAAAGTTACAGACTCGTATCCCTCATGTTGATTGGAAGAAATTCCAGCCAACATTTAGCAATCCAGATACATATTTGACACATAAAAAAGTAGATTTTATTTTAGGATTGCAGACATGCTTTAACATTTGAAAATCAAATTATAGGATTCATCACATTAACATATTAAATAATTTGAATCCACATGATTATCTTAATATATCAGAAAAGACATTTGACAAAATCTGATACTCATTTTTGATAAAAAAAATTTCAGCAAAATAAGAATATAGGAAGGGTACCTGGGTGGCTCAGTCGATGAAGTGTGTGACTTTGGCTTAGGTCATGATCTCATGGTTTGTGTGTTTGTGCTCCTCTTTGGGCATCAGCTTTCAGCACAGAGCCCACTTCAGATCTTCTGTCCCACCCCCCTCCGGCCCTCCTCCACTGGTTCTCTGTTTCAAAGTAATACACTTTTAAAGTAAAAAGTGAGAATAGAGGAGAAATTCCTTACTCTCTTAAAGAACATTTATGAAAAATGTAAAGCTGCATGCTTAATGGGAAATATGGAATGTTCTATCCCTAAGATCAGGGACAAGGCTATCATGTCAGCTGTTACCCTTCTATTCCACATTGTACTAGAGGTCTAGATAATGCAATAAAGCAAGGAAGAGAAATAGAAATAGATGTGGTTTAAAAGAAAGAAGTAATCTTTATTCATACACAGCATGAGAGACTATGTAGAAAATTTGATGGCATCTACCAAAAAAAAAAGCTACTGGAGCTAATAAATGAGTTAATCAGGTTGTAGGATACGGTATCAATATATAGAGGTTGTATCTGTATATATTAGTTAAAAAAAGAAAATTGAAATTTTGAAAGGCCATTTGTATACCATTTAGAAGATGAAGTACTTAGAGGGACAAATCTGATAAAAGATAATGCAAGTAATAAACTGAAATAGCTGAGGTAAAGAAGACGACGAGGGGTTGTGTATATTGATACTATGTGCATAGTTTGAAAGACTCATTGGTTTTAAAAAAATTTATTTATTTATTTATAGAGACAGAGTGCACGTGAGCAAGTAAGCAAGCGCACATGAGCCAGGGAAGGCCAGAGGGAGAGAGGGAGGGAGGGAGGGAGGGAGGGAGGGAGGGAGAGAGAGAGAGAGAGAGAGAGAGAGAGAGAGAGAGAGAGAGAGAGAAAATCCTAAGCAGGCTCCATGCTGTCAGCAAAAAACCTGACATGGAGCTCAAACTCACTAATTGTGAGATCATGACCTGAGCCAAAATCAAGAGTTGAATGCTTACCAGACTGAGCCACCCAGGTGCCCTGACTCCTTATTTTTAAATTGTCTGTTCTCCTATAATTATTCTATAGAGTCTGCACAGTACCAATCAAACCACAGCAGGGATTTTTGGAGAAGCTGCCTAAGGGATTCTAAAATTCATATTGAAATGCATATGACCTAGATTGCCCAAAATAACTTGGAAAATATATACTAATTCTTAAATAATATATAATTGAAGTGTATACTAATATGAATGGTAATGTGATTTCTACACTTCATCTTAAGCCCCAGTAATCAGACAGTGGTGTTCTTGTTGTCTTATGAAACCTCAGACATTATCAAGTTAATTGAACTCCTACTTTGTGGTTATCATTGTGCAAAGTGTACACAGTGCAGAAAATAGGAATATTGGTAAATATGTTTCACGTGTCACTAGTACTCACTAGTCTTCAAGTGCACGAGGTTTTCGTAAGCATACTAATTGAAACGTTTATGTCTAGCTCATGGCAACTGCATCTCCCAGCTATCTTCTGCAAGTATTTGGGAGACGCTGGGAGGTGTATTACTTACGCAAACTCAAATCTGATCTCTTCCTGGGGAGTTCTCCTACTCTGCAGGAATTCCCTCTGCACAAGGTCTCTGAGATAGATATTAGTCAGTTTACCTTTGTTCTCCTGGACCTCCCCTGCTTCATGCTATTCGAGAAGGTCCATGTAACGTGCTGCGAGGGGGGCCTGGGGCTGTTACATGACCTCACTGGGCTGCACTGTGTTACCTGGAATGTACAAAGTATCGCTGATAGAGTGTTCCCAGAAGCAGTCCTAAAAGTGGTACCTCCAGCATCTTTTTGTGGCTACTCTCCTTCCAATCTCAGACATTGTCGTGTGTGTGTGTGTGTGTGTGTGTGTGTGTGTGTGTGTATGCACACACATATACATTTACATATATATCTATATACACATATACATATATATATATATATACCACCCTCAACTCTCTCTGTCTGACTACTACCTCTTTTGCACAAGTGAAAACACATCTTCTACCACTTCTACTGTCCACCTCATGGATATCAACTTCTGCAAACAGATTTCTTGGTGTTGTCAACCTACATGCCCAGAGATGTCTGAATCACAATTTATTCTTAGCCCTGACCCACCATCCAAAGTCATTTTCTTCACATAAAACTTTCATAGGCAATCCATACCTTAGAGCTCCACAATTGTAAAACCGGTAGAAAACATAACACTCTGTCAATCTCAGCATCATGAGGATTAGGCTGTGTTTGCTAACTCTCTCCCCCTTTAAAAGACGCACTATACAGGACGTAGGAAGTGTGAGTTTTCACTGCTATATATTGTGTCATCTTACTGATAACATTTTGTATTAACTGAGCTTGTTTATCTGGTGAAATGTTTTTTCTAATGTTATTTTTGGCTTTAGTTAAAAGTATATCAAATAGGCAATAAATTCGCATATTTAACTGAGTACATTATGGTTTCAGTATCATGTAGTGTAAAAATGCCAGAGATATATAGACCCAGCCTTTCTCCCTCCTCTCTCCTTCCTCCTCCTCCTCCTCCTCCTTCTCTCTCCCTTTCTCTCTCTATACATATATGTACACATATATGTGATATTTATATACATACATACATTATTTGGAATATATACACTTAAAATTTTTTTTTCTTAAAGTGAACTCTATCCTCAACTTGACCCCAAGATCAAGAGTCATATGCTCTACCCACTGGTCCAGCCAGGTGTTCCATAAAATTGGTTTTGATGTATTAAGAGTTCTCAGTGGCTATAATTACTTATCTTAGTTTTTATCCTTAATTTAGTAAATTTTTGTTAAATACCTCAAAAATGCAGCAATGCACACGATTGGCAAAGGTCTCTGACTTGGTTTCAGGAACAATATCGACATCAGAAAATAATTGAGTGAGAAATGTTTTTAAAAGGGAAGAATGAGGGATCATGACATGGCAGCAAATGACAAGAGGAGCTTATCTGGGTAATTATGGAAAGTGGCAAATCTGTCCACAGTTGGTATTGGAAGCCAACATTTACTGAGCAACTACTAGGAGGCCATATGGTGTTCCAGAGAACAGGTTGTGGCCTCAAAAACATCTGGATTTGACTCTTGGGTCTGCTATGAATTAGATGTGAGATCTTGTTTGGCAAGTTGACCATCTCTTTTGAGTCTGAGTTCCTCATGAATATAGTACATTGGAAATAGCATCAACCTGATTAGACAAGAGAATGGAGGCACATATAAAGCTTACACAGGGCTTGATTCATAGTGAGCTCTTAATACAGGGGAGTTAGAATTTCCCACAAGAATTTCCCACTCAGTGGATGCGGGCTCTTGCTGCTGTTAATATTACTCAAGTGGTCCATATTCATAACCATAAAGTAGGGCATATATTTTCTCCAGTTTATAGATGAGGACACTGAGGTTCTAGAGAGTTTAAATAACCTGACCATGAGCAAATACCTAGGAGGCAGCCAGGTTGATGTCCAAGCTCCTCCCTCCCTTCATTGCACAGCTTATTTACTTCCTATGTGTTCATCCTCTGGTGTCTCCTAATCAATATATTGGGGGTAACAAGTCTAAGTGACCTCATTGAATAATGAGCCCATAGAGTTGCAGTGTACAAATTCTTGCTTACGAATAACAGGAATTTGGAAAGTTTTCCAGTGTCAACAGAACAGCCTTATGATTAAAATCACTGAAGAATGCAATGTAAAATGTTTTCATTTCCTCTAGCTTTCTGTCTCTCTTGGAATAATAGTCAGCAGGAAACACATTCTGAAAGACTTCTCTTTCTCTACATCCTCAGAATATAATAAGGACCAAGCTAACTATCTCTGGCTGCTGGGAGTTAGTAGACACAGAAATGAAAAGAAGGTGCTCTCAGTGTTTTATGAATTTTTCTCTCTAACAGTCTTGGGTTGGAAGGACATCTTTGAAATTGATGTAGCTATCACCCAGGGGCTAACATTAAGATTTCAGTAGAGGTGTATGGGGTTATGATCTTTCTGTTACTGTCAGAACTGCCGCTGTTGTATTTGCATTGAGTGGTGTGCTGGATAAAGCCAAATGGGATCCAGGAGAAGCAAAAAAGTATAACAAAACCTATTGAATCATGGGCTCCACCGGAGGGCATTTGTTAAAGGTAAATTTATCAATAGTTGTTAAGTCATTTGTATTGAATAATTCTTATAGCCTCACAGCACTTCTTGGTTTTAATAATGGGTCAGAGAGAGGAGCTGGTGATGGATGTGATATTATGGCATTTTGGCACTTAATTGCAACTGAGTTTAAAATAGCAGCAGGAGTTAAAACTGGGCTGGCTCAAGCATAATTTATGTTTACAGACTACTAAAACACTGTTTTTAACTCAAATTTAGTGTTTCTTGACATATGTTTCTTGCTATGGTGTTACCAGCAGTTTATCAGAGATGGGTGAACGTTAAAATTAACTGGTGACCAGAGTATGGTATCTAAAGGTATTTCTTGTCCATTGCTATAAAAGAGATAAATATACTAATACCCATAGACAGTCATATCTGCAATGACACTGGGGCATAAACATTCTTTCATTCAGACATCATTTATTTATGCATTGGGCATAGAGTGGTATGTGAGAGACAGGCCTTTGCCTTCGTGGACTAATTATTTCGGTGGCATCATTTCTAAGTGAAATGCTTATGGAGTCACTAGCTGGATAAAGTACTGCAAAAGTAGAGCTCATAACACCTTGTCCGTCACCTGAATTGGGAATTTATTTGTCTTGGACTGCAGGAAATGTTTGAAGAAAGCCAATAATAGTGTTTTATTTCTTTAGTCCATTGGTTATCACTGGCTTGCTACTTAAAATGTATGAGCTGATAAAGCCAGGAGCAGCAATCCTGGGTGTTGAAACTGGACCCTTTACTACACCGGGATCGTATGAATAATAGGTGATTATCGTAATGCCCTTGTTATTATTGTCATAACAAAGCTATCTCCAACCAGGTATAATCTTAGACTTACGTAATTGAATTTTAGATGCTGCTGGTTTATATGAAATTTCCACGGGTGCCAGCGTGAGTCCAGGATTTAGCAAACAATATTTTTAATTGAGATTTTATGTCCTTGCCCTCAAATCAAGCACTTTAATAGGATCCCAGTCGGGACAGGTGACTCAGTCACACGTTTCCACTGCTTTCAGCCTCAGAAAGGTGTTAATTTCTCTAGCTCCTGCTGCGTGTCCATCTACTCCAGTGACCCGCTGCCTGCAAGCGCCATAAAACCAGTGTTCTGCATTCCATTATGTTCCAAGTATAGCCTTAGTAATCTGCATATTTCTTGCAAGATGTGCTGGCTCCACTCCACCAGAAAACATTAGGATGAAAAAGTATTAAAAATATTGATTTGTCATCTATAACATTGAAGTGATAGATTGAAATGAAATTTGGATGCACTCCAAACCTCCAATAACTTTGACATTATTGGATGAAATGGAATGATCTCAGTCTAATTAATGTGCTACATCTACGTGTGAGAAGTCAGGAGGATGAAACAAGAAATGGGCCACCATTTTTCACCAATTTTTACATTTTTCAAAAATTGTGTAGGATTTTGAGATCCAAGATGTCACTCTCCATAGCTGGACCTTGCTCTTAGCTGGCAACTGTGCTCTTTTCCATGTAGGCCCATCTCTGACATCGAATTAGTACATTCTTGAAGAGGAGAGTGGTACACTCAACTGAGCTTCCTAAACTTATTTAGGCCTTCTGGTCATGTTGCCATAATGTCCTCTATTCTCCTGTGTTGGTTGACAACTGATGATTATAACACTCTCGCTCTCTCTCTCGCTCGCTCTCTCTCTCTCTCTCTCACACACACACACACACACACACACACACACACATACCTTTATGGGACTCCGTTTCATCCACAGCAAGCATCTGTCTGGATCTGATAACTTTTTCCCCACTCCTCACCATATTGCTTCCCGATTTTCTCTCTTGCGTGTTGGTGATAAAATCATCGTACCTTATTTCTAAAATTTTTACTCTCAGGTTTGGAGTAAGACTCTACCTTTTCTTCCAGTCACTGTGCCAGTATTTTACAGAATCACATATTCCACTTTTTCTGTGTACCCAATAAATCTTTATCTTGCTGTTGGCAATGTGTTCATAAGCAGTGGACATGTACTAATTTAACTTGGTTGCCTTGGACAAGGAAAAATGCACATTCTGTTTCTGCGTATTTTGGGGGGATGTTGTGCAAATTTGAAAATTTATTAAATATTTCACAGTATCATAAAAATGCTACGGTAGTGCCATAAAGATACAAATATTAAACTTAAATTAATATTATACATGCTAAAGTATATAAAGGGTGATAATAATGCCTGAAATTTACTTGGAAATGCACCAAAACCAGGAGTTTGGGGATGAATAGAGTGATGGGTGAATGGGAAGGTCTGGGACAGAGCAACTAGAGTAAAATACTAAGAGGGCACAGGTGCTGGGCGTATGAGTGCTGCCTATAAAAATATTTCAGCTTTGCTGTAGGTTTGAACATTTTCATAATAAAATTTTGGGAAATTACAGTACAAAAGTGATCAACCACATTGATAGTTCATTTACTGGGTTAAAGATATGTGTGCTTGCATTTAGCATTCACCCTTACACTCAGGGATGCTTGACGAACTCCCTTTGTACCAGGATCATCTTGCTGTCACCCACGTCTCCCCTTTTCTCTCGTGCCTCACCTCTTGTTGACTGTTTGCCTCTTTTTTTTGAATTTTTGTCATACCGCCCTTGATAGACATAGTGCAGTTTGGTCCCTTCCTCAACTCCCGTAAGTGGAAGCAGCGGCAGACCAGAAGGGAGGAAGAGCAATGCATTTCTTCTCTCCCTTTCATTCCCTTCGTCCCACCCCGAGCCTGCCTGCTCCCTCCTCCTCCTCACTCTTTTCTTGTGTCAAAGTTAGTGGAGCAATTCTGGCCTTGTTGGATTTATGCGGCTCAGAGTGAGAGAATGCTGCGCCACCGAGGATGCTGTCTGCTCTACATTGATTGAGCTCCCTGGGCTTGAGGGATTTTTGCCGAGCTGAGTTTTACGGTTGATATGCTCTAGGTCATTTGTCATAAAATCATTCCAACCAAGCTGTTTACTGGTTTGAATGCTTAATTACTAAAGGAGAAGAGAATAGCTCCTTTTGGAGCTGGGTGCTGATTTGGATGCCTTCTACGAGCGCACTTATCATCTGGTCCCAGCGATTGTTGGGGAGTTTGTACAATATACATACCAGCCTCCAGAATAAAAAAAATAATACAGGCACCCACGAGTTTACCTAAAAATTCTGTGGTGTGTGTACACAGATCATTTCACCTCTTACCATCATGGTATTTTATTTTGAATATAAATTGATCGCAAAACTCAGCACTCAGGCAGCTACAGCTGTGCGAGGTCTCTGCTCTGGGTTTCAGATCAGAATGCTCACCTGGTTATTTAGATTAATTTCCAGAAATGCTTTGCCGACTCCCCCTGACTTAATATACTCATTTGGAATTGCGTGATGGTGCTGGATATAATTATCTCTCTGGAAAAAAAAAGTTCATCTAAATTGGAGTCAGATTTATTTGTGAATGCAAAGCTGTCTTGGGAATAACATTGTAAAACCTGTAGTCAAGGATTTAGTGTCTGAAGACCTTTGCTTGTGGTTTATTTATAATTTCAGCTCTTCTTTTCCATGAGGAAAATGAAAATGCTCTTTGTGTGCCCCCCACAGCCCCCTCCTCCACATTAACCCCCACATACAATTTCCTGCCACAAATTGGCCTCAATTATCTTTTGTCATTGGTTGCATTACCATTGAATATTTAGGGAAAGTGTTCTTATGTATGAGATCCTTTTGGAGACATGAGAGGGAGGGGGAGTAAGAAGGAGAGAGAGAGAGAGAGAGAGAGAGAGAGAGAGAGAGAGAGAGAGGGACAGTGGGGGAGAGAGAGGAGGGGAATCAGGAAATGGAATGTTTTAATGCCAAAACAACCTGTCAGAACACCTTAAATATTTACCACAGTTTTGATGTTTCATTTATCTCTGTCAGTGGGGCATTGTGTTGTTTCAATTTTTTATCATGGAGCACTGTGGCTCTTTTTACTGGATGGAATTAGAACTTAAAAAAAAAACCCAAACTTTTAATCACTTTGCTGTAAATATAATACTGGAGGATTTTTCTCTTGTGGTGTTACTTTCCTGTTATTAAAAACAACTGCTTGCCACCTTCTTCGAGCTTCTCCCCCTCCCTTCTTTTAACTATTGCCCTTATTCAGGGCTATTATACTTAAAGTAATCTGGATTCTTTCAGAGCTGCCAGAAGGTGAAATTGACTTTTTGAGAATGTATTGCTGAAAACTGCAGCCGGTGCACTTTCCCCAAGTAGAAGCATCCTGTGTGTTAAGACCGAGAGGGACAATTTACAGCCAGTTTCAAATTGGTGGCTGAGGTCAATAAGTGCCCACTGCCAGGATCCTCTCAGCCTTGTTTGGATGACAGCGCGGGAGGAGGGGCCTCCTAGGCGGCTGCCACTGGGGACCCGGCCACCCCCACTGGCAGCACACGCCCTCTGTAAATTTTATTTATTTTGACATTCACAATAGAAATCTTCCAAAATCTAAATTTTTCAATAATTACAAAAAATGCATTAACATTTACATATCAGAAAATTTATGTAATAATTACAATGTCCCAGGGCACCTGGGTGATTCAGTCAGTTAACTGTCCAATTTCGGCTCAGGTCATGATCTTGCGGTTTCTGAGTTCGAGCTCCATGTCAGGCTCAGTGAGGACAGCCCTGGAGCCTGTTTTGGGATTCTTTGTGTCCCTTTTTCTCCCCGTCCCTGACTCGTGTTCTCTCTCCCAAAAATAAATGGAAGCAAAAACAAAAAAAAGTTAAATAAAAACGTTAAAATTCTAAAAGAAAATTGCAATTTCCCAGGTTTATTGGTTCTTTCTCATGTGCAAAGGACTGTGCTAACTACTTTGCGTTATTAATCACACGGAACCTTCCTACCTTTGAAAACATAGTACAGACTGCTCTTCCTGTTACCACTGAGAAAAGCTAGGCCTTAGGAAACTTGGTAGACAACTCGCATTACAGCTGGGTCCATGCTTTGAAACTGTGTGGTTTAACTCCAGAGGCCGCACCCCTGCCTGCGTCTTGTGCGTCTTGAGACCCAGGATCATCTGGCATTGTTGAGGTGCTGGAAAGCTGCCATCAGATCAGCCCTCACTTGCTTTGTTAGTGTAGACTAGAGATAATTTAGTGTAAAATGTCCCAATAAGAACTTTCCCCAAAGCATATGTAAACCACAACATAATAGATTTATCAAAGTAGCAGAATGCTATTGTGTTCAAAAGATGAACCAGACCACAGTTATTTGTCATAGCAATGGGTGCTGTACTTGACAAATTACAGTTGAACCCAGTTTGTAGCAAAATGTTAGGCAGAGCCTTGGCCCTGATGAATTGACACACGAGTCCAGACTGGAATATATCAGAGCCATTTAAATATTCAGAACAGAGTGGAACCGGGTTCCCGAACACCCCCCAAGCCACTCCAAGCCACCAGCACCGCACATCCTTGATTCTAAAGGAGATCAGTATCAAGACACATCATTAATTTGCTAATTTTTTAATTGAAAAGAAATTCTACATGAAATGCTTCCATCAGTTGTCAGGGGGCCTGATTTCAGATATTTTAAAACTTGTGGTAGGGATAAGAAGTGGCATCATCTTAGTAATAAAAAAAAAAAGGATAATGTATTTTACCCTAATCAGACAAGAAAGCGTTTCCTAGTAATGTGTATGGACTGAAAGGTAACGGGTGCTAAGAGAAGAGAAGGAAAGAACCTGTGCTTCTTTAACTTCTTTCTCTCTAGACAATGAGTTGATTGCATTGTCACAAGAACAGATCTGCTCTTTGCTCCTGGTTAAGCCTTCTGTTAGGAAACAAGGAGTGTGGTTAGTCTCCAGGAAGGAAAGTGGAAATGTAGTAGAGTCAGTGGAATTCCATATTACCTGTTTCTGTCTTGCCAATTAATTCTCTCCGCCACCAAAGTCATTTTCAGATCTGTCAGCCCTGCCTGAGTGCATGCCTTTGTAGTTTCTGTCCACCTGACAGCTGCATCATTCCCAGTGTTGGGGTGTGGGTCCCAGTATTTCTGTGGCAGGGTGTCTTCTTTCACATGCAGGGTTTTATTTAGATCCGCCACCTGTTTTTACTTTGTCTTTTTGCCTTTGCTTAAATTTAAGCTCTGACAATAGCCTTTAATAGACTTAACATGCACATTCCCTTTCCTTGACTGAATACATGTTGAAGAAATAATCAGGAATGTGTGCAAAGTTTGGCTCTGAGGATGTGTAGTGAGGTCACACTACACTAGAATCTTTATTCATTTATTTATTTATCAGCTAACAGATAGTTGAGAAGGTTCTTGTGGAGTTTTGTGAATGTATAGACTTCATGTTCATGAAAAGCGATACGGTGGAGGAATGGCATAGGAAAGTCTGGCTAAAGGGAAGTCCAAACCCAGTGTGATCTTATTTTTGCTAAAACAGAAAAGGATAGTAAGAATCTGTTAAGAAAAAAAGAATGCATACACTAAAATGGTAAGTTTGTTTTCTTTGACTTGTTGGGTCTTTATTCTCTAAATGGCCCATAATGGACGCTTCATGTCTTTAAGCAGAAAACAAATTGCAAACATTTTTAAAAGGCAGTTGCTTTTGGAAGCTGGAGGAGAGCATTAGCACCCTGCTAAAATATTTGTTTCTGCTTTTCTGTTACATATTCAAGCAGAGGGAAAGTCAATATATTTCTTTAAGACTTTTTTTACGTTTACGTTTTGCACTTTAAACCTGCATTTTCAGTTTTAACTTCACAGCATAATTAAGATTTCCCATATACCCCTGCCCATACAGCCGAGCCCTCGACCCCATTACCAAAATTCCCTACGGAGTGCGACGTTTGTTGATATTGAGAGTCCTACATTGACATTATCATCACTCAAAGTCCACAGTTTACATTAGCCATCGTTGTTGGTGTTGTATGTTTTGTGAGTTAACACAGCCATGTAATGACATTTGTCCATCATTACAGTATCACAGAAAGTATTTTTAATGCCCTGAAACTCCTGTGATCTGCTGACTCACCTCCCCCACCCCAGTCCTCTTCTCCCCACTACCACAGGTCTTTTGACTATCTCCATAATTTCGCCCTCAAGATGGTTCTAATTTTTTTTTAATTTTTTTTAAATTATTTATTTTTGAGTGAGAGAGAGAGCATGAGCAGGAGAGAAGCAGAGAGAACAGGAGACACAGAAATCTGAGGCAGGCTCCAGGCTCTGAGCTGGAGAGCCTGACGTGGGGCCTGAAACCATCAACCATGAGATCATGACCTGAGATGAAGTCAGATGCCCAGCAGACTGAGCCACCCAGGTGACCCTAATCTTTTTGTTTTTTTCTTAAGGCAAATGGAAGGTTTTGACAAATTACCTGTCTTTTGACTCTTGCTATTACAACCAGTGATATTTTGAAATCAAGGAAATGCATACATTTGAACAAAAATATTATAAAAAACCAATGATAATAATGGTCATACTGGACTGGGTGGTATGTGATAGGGCAGGTAGTAAATGGTCTTGGAAGGAATTATTAGTTTCCTTGACAACTTAGCATTCAGTACACTTCTACACTGGCTTACTACCACCATGGCCTTCTTGACTGATTTAGGTAACACTGAACCAGGTAAATAAGTCATGCATAGATTAGAGAGATTAAAACCTCTTTTCTCAAAGGCTTGTGTTTAGGTGATAAAAATAAATAGAGGGGAGGCAGTTAGGTTAAGTCCCAGCCTTGGTGCAAGGTGCAGAGGTGACTATAGTTAGTTACTTGTGTAGAGGAGAGTCAGATTCCTCCTGGAGATAATGCTAACAGTGTGTGGCCCATGGAACAGAGCAGCCTTAAGCTACACCACCCTTCAGGATTTGATTTTAATGCATATGTCTTCCTCACTGTCTCTCTGCCTAAAACTTGACTTGCCACCTTTCCGATTATTAAGAAAATACCAAACAGAGCAGTAAAGTTTACAGCTTCACATTTTTGAATTAAATTATCTATTGATTAGTTAGGGGCTATTATTAAAAATCAGCACAACCACGTCTGATGGTGTCTTAAAAATATTCATCATGATGACTTTGATCAAATCGTAAATGGTGGATCTGCACTTTATTTTAGAGGTAAAGGAGGCAAATGAGCAATAAATTTGCAGCATAGGTAATTGGGGAAAAAGTAATCTTTTTAATCAGTCCCAGGAGCTGGGTGATTCAGAGAACTGACATTGGAATAATTGGTTAAAATATTTTTGTCTGAAAAGATCATTTATATATGTTCTAGAAAATATTCTATAGCAGGCTCAGTTTTAGCATTTGCATATCTTATACTAAATTAGGTTTACTTTTCAAGTGTGTGCATAAGATAATGGTTTTCTTCTGTCTTCTTTCCCCTTTTATTATACTAGCCATATGCTAATCACTCAGAGCACTGATATCTTTTCCTTATAAGCAGATACCTCCTTTCCCACTCAAGTCCCACCTCACCCCCACGTCTAGACTGAAGCTCATTTGTCTCTGAGTTTTATTTTCAACCATAGTCCACTTACTACACCCATCTCCTCTCTTTTTCAAACTGTACAATTCTCAAAGGCACTAAGATACAGTATTGTGTAGAAGTTAAAAAGAGAGCTTTGGAGCCTGAACTCCAAATCTGGTTCTCTCTCCTGCTAGCCATATAATCTTGGGAAAGTAACTTAGCTTTCTGGATATCTCTTTTCTTCTCTGTAAAATGTGGGTCACAGTAAATAAAAATTGCATAGGGTTGTAGTTAGAATTAAATCAAGTAACACTAAAAGAACAATTTGCAAGGAAGCTACTACACAATGAGTGATGGATTATATTTTTATTGTGGTTTGGAATCCTGATTTCTAATAGAAATGCTGAACTTTTATCCTCAGTAAACTGGCAATTTGTTAGTGTTGTGTTTTGCATCACAAATATCTAGCAAACCTTACTAACGCACTCGAAGCTAAATATTAGTTAGTAGTACTTAAGTGACCACAGTGCCATCAGCAATGGAATCATAAGTCAATTCATCATAAAGACATAAGAAATGGTTTGGAGTTTTGGATTTATTCATGGCTCATCAGTACAGCCTCTTGCAAATTGTCGTCTTAGAATAACTGTAAGGATTGAAATCCTAGGCTACCATATTCAGAGAATCTTACACGTAAAAGAAACTGTAAAAACCATCTCACCAAGCATTAGTCCCCATGCCGGAGCTTCAACCATCTTTATATTAAATAATATATTTTGGGTTTTTGTAATTTTCCACTAGTAGGTTGGATTCTAGAGATGCAAAATGAGTAAGAAACAGACGGTGCCCTGATGGGCTAGTTAGGTAGACACAGATACAAAACAAGGGTTTACCAGGGTCCTAGCTGCCACCGAAAGTTAGAGAAGAGTGCACCTTCTTGCCTGGGATGTGTGTGAAGTGAGTCTAAGAAGAAAATTCCTGAAAAAAGTGCCATCTAAGCTGAAACCTTCAGGATAAGTAGGTGTTTGCCGATGAAGATGGGGGAAGAGGGGCGAACAGGTCTTCAGGGCACACAGATGTGCGGACAGAAAGGGTCAGAGGCACTGTCCCACTCACCCAACAGGTGTTTACTGAGGCCCTAACATATGCCAAGACTGTTTTAAGGCGTTACTGATGCATCCTGTCAGTCTCTTCTCCACCCCTAAACTGACCTGCTTTGGGGCAGAAACTCTTTTTATCTTTGTTAACCTAAAGCCCTCAGCTCAATGTTTATCACATGAAAATGTTCAATAACTGTTAGTTGAAGAAATGAATTAATCAATAAATGGTTTATCACAATTGGCTCTTGTTAGTGAGAAGTGAAATCACTGGTAAAACCATTGACCCAGACTGGGTCCCAGGTAGAGACCTATATAGCAGCTTGTCACTGGTGATCACCCTCCTGATGGAGAACAATCTTTTCAGTCAACAGCCTTTGGCACAGCCATTCGACCAGCAAATAGTATCTGTGTCTGTCTCCAACACCTCCCTTATTCATGGAAGTGGTACACATACAATGGCAGATACAGGATTTCTGGCCTCTTCTCTAGCCTGAGTGACTTGGAATTTTAGCGACAGAGGAAATGGGTTTAGCTCTGGGGTAACTTTCTTAGTAAACAAACTATACTTGGCCTCTAGTTATCAATGGCCATTTTCTGTTTTAGTGTCTTCCCAGTCATGTATTTCATTTTCTTTACTGCTCTTCATCCTAGTTTCAGGTCTATTTTAGTGTCTACTTTTTATTGGAATGTTTCCCTATTTTAGCCTGGTTGTCCCTTTATCATTTTAAAAATACCTGACAGATTGCAAGCAGATACTAAATGTTTAAATATGTGTACTCTAAAATGTATGAGAGTAGCAAATTATTTTTTGCCTTATTTTAACAATATCTTTGGAACTTTGTGCATTTAATTTGTATATTTGAGTACCTGGTATGTGAAAGAACCTGTGCTAAGTGTTTGGATTCATCCTGTGGATCCAAATATTAATGAGAACTGAACAAAGATGAATCTGAAAGGTTCTTGACAGTGGCCCTCAGAAGAATAAGGTAGCAGCATGCTGTGAAGGATGATAAACTCTACTGAGAGGACCTTATTAATCACTCACAATGGGGTCTGAAAGATATGCACATCTTTCCTACCTCCCAGCTTTTGTATTTGGAGAGAGAAAGGCGGGAGTTCTTTAGTCAGCCTAAGTTCCGTCTCTGCTAAAATCCTTCCTGGGAGCATCTTCACTCTTCATCTTATTTTTATGGACCTCGAGTACAAATTAAGGAGGCCACAGGAGCATTTGAGGTCACCTCATTTTGTCCTGGCTGTGCACAAATGGTCTAGCACAGCAGTTTTGGAAATGTCCCACCCTAGAGGCAAAATTCAAAATACTTTCTCTAAGTCCTGTTTCCTAATGGGAAAGGCACCCAACCAACACCTGACGATCCATTAGTTCTGTTTCGGGCAGGTAGGGCAGGTCAGCGTGGTGAGCACGATCCTTCAGTCTTCATTCCAGCTTTCTTTCTCTGTCCATTGGTTCCGCAAATATTTATTAGATTCCTCTCAGCTGTGGGGCAACAACAGAAAGTAGAACAAACATGGTCCCTGCCCCCATGGATGGCAAGGGAGAAAAGCATAAACAAAACATTAGATATTAGAAATACTACACAAAAATAAATAGGATATGTGTTGGAGAATAATGTGTCAGATAAGGTGATCAAAGCATGTCTTCTGGTGATAGGAAGTTTATGCAGAGATCCGTAGCATGAGAAGAAGTCTGGGAGGTGCGCTCTAGGCTGATAGAAGGTCAAGTAGAAAGATTCTGCAGCTCAGACTTACACCTATAGTGGTAAAATACGGAGAGTAGGGAGGTGACACTTGAATGCTGGAGGGACACACAGAGAACCAAGCTTTTAGAGTCTGTTCCAAGTATCACATACACTCCAATTGAACTTTGCACACAGCAGAATTCATTCTGTCAACCACTGGAAATGGAATATAAAGCAAGAATTACTTGTCAGAAGTCTATGTGTAAGTATTTCTCATTATTGCCAAAGTTTGGATGGAAAAAAAGGAAACAAAGAAATAGAGCCTTTCAGTGCAACTAGCTTTTGATTAGTTAACTTCTCATCATGTTTGCTTTTGTATATGTTCTTTGTCTCCTTATGACAGAGAAAAGAAAGAATTCTTCCTTTCTATTTTTCTTCTTTATGTTCAGAGAAAAGCATAGCTTTTCTTTTCTGAGCATTTGTTTATCTGTTGTTTTTAATCATAACAGTTACCGAAGACTCTGTGGCCTGTGGGGACTTTTCATAATCAGTTCCCTCTTCCTACACCAGTCAAAGGTCCTCTGTTTTGTTTCATTTCATTTCATTTCATTTCATTTTATTTTACCCTATTTATTTATTATATAATAAGCATTATATAATATAATTTATTATTGTTTATTTATTTACATTTGTTGTGTATATTGGGAGGAAGATTCTAGAATAGTATAGTCTAGTAGAACTTTCTCCAACAATCGAGATGTTCTACATCTTCAGTGTCCAATAAAGTACCCACTAACCACATGTGACTGCTGAGTGTTTGAACTCAAGCTAGTGCTCCCAAGAGACTGAATTTTAAATGTTACCTAATTTTGATTACTTCAATTTACATATCCACATGTGGCTAGTAGCTATTATGTGGAACCGCACAGCTCTAGAGCCTCTTGAATGTTTAGCTGATGTTTCAACAGAATTCACAACTGGAATTCACATGAATGGTGGTCACAAAGGATTTAGGTTAGCGCAAATCAATTCTGCGTATAACTTTTTTACAAAGTAATTCTTTTTATTTTTCCAGCATCCTTTCTTTCCTTCATCCTCTAACTGTACAACTCTCCTTTCCTTAGGCAATCACCTCATTCCCTTTCCTCCCCCTTCCCCGATCCAGGCAGGGCACTGACTCTGTGCCTCGGGCTAGAGTTGGGCGTGTTACCTATTCCTGCCCAATTAGAAAGCTCTGTCTCCCAGTCATAAGGATTGGTTAGGAGATGAGCATGTGACCCAAGTCCACCCAATGAGACTCAGTCTTAGAAGGATTGCTGAAACTGTTTGTTACCAACCCAGTGTGTTGAGATGGGAATAGTTGGTTGTTGCTGAGCTCCTCTGAGGACTGAGTGCCCAACCCCTAAAACTGGCTCAGCCATAATCAGTTATCCTTACATTTTTAACTCAAAGGAACCTTGACGTTCCTTTTTTTTTCTTAAGCTAGTTTGAATGTTTTTTTTTTTAATCCCTGTAGAAAAGTTCTGATGAATAAAATAAGTGATGGCAGTATTCGGCAAGCAGTGTGACATTCCTGAGAAAGTAAGTTTGTTAAGTTCCACAGTAGTGATGTGGAAGGAATTATGCTAGGGCACCGGGCACAGGCGGCAGTACAGACAGTGGGAAATAATATTGTCAAGGAGCTAATGGATTTCCTTCCTTGGTCATTTAGGTCAAATGCGAATCTGCCAACAAAGGGTGTTACATTTGCTTTCTACAGAGACTGAAAATCCTACAACCCCATCAGAAGAAAACTTAAGTTGGGGTGAAGATTGAGATCAGAATAAGCTACTCTTGGAATTAAAAACAAACAAAAGAAAACAATAAGAATAAGCAAAGTGAAGAGGTTTTTAAAACAGTGGAGGTGTTAGTCTGGATCTGCCCGAGTGGGACAGAAGAGGAACTCTTTGAGCAAAGGAGGTCAGCTACTATCAAACCCCCAAACTTGCTTCATTTTAGTCTTCTGAGAGGATTACTGAATGTTTGGTTGTGAATTTGTGTGTGTGTGTGTGTGTGTGTGCACATACGCATTTTTGTGGTTTTCTGACTCATTTCCCTGCCACTGGGCGTGGTTCTTTGCTCATTGCTGCGTACTGGCACACTGGCTCAGCGATAATTGCTAAATTAACCCCCCAAGTCGTCCTCAGGAATTTTATCTTTAATACGTAATAAATATGTGTGTTCGCCAAGCAGTCATCTACCTGCCCTTGGCCCAGTTTCAGAAGGCTGGACGTCCACTTCCTGAAATGCTTCCCATTCTGTCTTGTATTGGCGCTATCATTAAAAATTAGCTGTAAGTAGAAGTGTTAGCATATTTCCCATCATTTATCTGTGCCTGAAACATACCTTTCCATGGCCAGCCATAATTCATAGTTTGGAGCATGAGAGTTTGCTGGAGTATTCCACCGTGGTGCAGACTAGTCTTTGCCCTCTTACTGGCGCTTAGTGGCTTAGGCCACTCAAGTTCTCAGATGCCCTCAGACTGGTGTTCTAGCGTCTAGAGTGGGAACTCATGGTGCACCATCCTCCTGACCAGGTGTGGGGACATGGGAGACACAGCGTTGCCACCTTCCTTCCCTGCTCTGCTATGGGGCAAGGCCTCTTAGGACCAAGTCTATTTGCTTTTGTCTTTGTTTTCTTTTAAATTTATTTATATTTAAAAATAATTTCTTCACTGTTTTTATTTATTATTGAGAGACAGAGAGAGACAAAGTATGAGCATGGGAAGGGGAGAGAGGAGAGACACAGAATCTGTAGGAGGCTCCAGGCTCTGAGCTGTCAGCACAGAGCCAACACTAGGCTTGAACTCATAAACCTTGAGATCATGATCTGAGCTGAAGTAGGATGCTTAATGGACTGAGCCACCCAGGCACCCCAGGACTGAGTCTATTTCTAACTTCAAGAAGTTGGTCTTTCCCAGAGAACGTCCTTCCTGATTTAATCCAAAATGGTCCTTCAGGATACATACTGAACTACTAGCAACAGATGTCCTTGGAGTCTCGCATAGGATTGCAGAAAGAGAGAAAATGAGTTCATTTTACTCTTTTTTTTCTTAACAATAAGACTTTGTGATTTTTAAAACAATGAAGAGTGTTATTTAAAAGCATTTTAAAGTTTTTCCCCCCCTCCTAGGGTGGATGGTTCTATTTTTTTTCCTTTAAAAATACAAATGTAATTGTTCCAAGAAAATCAAACGTACATAGAAAAACTCTTCTTCCATCTCACCGAAGCCTTTTAAATGTTCTTCCCCTTCTGGAACAATCTTCTATAAGTAGTGTCCATTTTCTATATATTGACAAAAACATTTAGAGATAGTGGGTATATCTTCAAGAAAAGGATAAATGAATAACTGTGTCCGTTTGTATTTACTGAATAAATATGAAAATACACATAACAATTTTTTTCAATATGACCACTCTCAATATAGTACACATGTGGATAGATATGTATATGTATCGATATATACATGTACATACCTGGATAGCTACATGCACAAACACATACATGTATTATGTTTTATTTTGTTTTTCCATTTAACATTATATCATGATTGTTTTCCATGTTGTACACATTCATCTAAAACAGTCTTTCTAGCAGCAGCCCAACATTCACTAGTACTCATGGTTGTGTCTAAATAGTTCACTCAGTCCCCTATTAAAGAACATTTTCCCCATTTTTGCCTCTTTGCTGACAGTGCTTCAGCAGCATCCCGGTTCCTACTGCCAAGAGTCCTCTCCGGTAGCCACAATTTATGACGATTGCTTCTGACTTAGAGTTATCCGTGGTTACTTCATAGCCCTCTCTGCTAACAGCCCTCCCGAAACAGGACAGGTTCATGTGGTCTGGCCTCTGCTGATGATTGACTTGCCCTCTGTGTGCTCACATAACAAACGGATGGAAGGGTTTTAAATGCATCTACAGATAACGGGAAAAGTCTGGCTGGGAGTGATGCTGCAGAACACATTCTGAGGAGGCTTATCTCGAGTTTGAAGACGATTTCTTTGGAGTGACTTGCAATCAAAGTTCAAGTTTCTTTCTCATAAGTCTGTTATTTGGAGGGAGGTTTCATGAAACATTCTTATTTATCTTATGCCTTCTGGGCACAGGCCTTTTATGAGATGGGTATTTTTAAAGAACAACTTTATTCTTGCAAAAGTTGACAGGACTTTTAATGAGGAAAGAAATTAGAAACCAGAGCTGGAGGCAACATGGTTAGTAAAAAGAAAAGGGAAATGAGGGACAGAAAAATCCAGTTTAAATGCTCTTTAAAATAGTTATTACTGTAAATATTCTTGTATATATCCTCTCATAGTTCTCAGAAAAACAGGGCAGCTCTTTGCTTTTCTTATCAGGCAAATGATTGTTACTTCTGTACATGCCCCTTATTTTACTTAAACTTGAACAATTCCTGTATCAATTGAAATTGTACAAATAGAATATTGTGTAGAATGTTCTAGAACTAGGGTTGGCAAACGATGGTCTTTGGGATAAATCCAGCCTACGGGCCTATTTTTGTAATGAAGTTCTATTGGAATGCAGCCACACCCGTTCATGTATGGCTTGCCTGGGCAAGCTGATTTGGTACCACGTTGCCCGAAATAAATAGTAACACAGCCTCTCCGAACCTATGTCTCTACCATCTGGCCCTTAATAGCAAAGTTTGTCCATCTAGACAGATCTCACATGTGGGGAGAAAAGATTCAGTCCCTAATCGGAGGCCTCAGAACCTCCCTGAAGTTTTTTCCCTGCCTGAGAGCAAGATGCAAATGAGAGAAGGTGCGAGACTGAGCCACATATGCTCACTTCTCTGGCCAAGGAAGTTACTCTGTTTCTAACAGGAAGGGAATGAGCACAGGCGAGAGGCTTGATTCCGGATAGTAGGACTGAGTCTACAACGCATAATGCAGCAAAGTTATTAGTGATTTAGGAGAATCATGTAGTTAGGTCTGGGAATTACCTCCTCTTAGGGGCTGAATTGTGTCTCCCCAGAATTCCTGTGTTGAATGCAAAAACACCCAGCACCTCAGAATGTGACTGTATTTGGAGATGTCTTTAAGAAGTAATTAAGTTAGGGGGCGCCTGGGTGGCTCAGTCGGTTAAGCCTCCAGCTTCGGCTCAGGTCAGATCTCACGTCCGTGGGTTCAAGCCCCGCGTCAGGCTCTGTGCTGACAGCTAGCTCAGAGCCTGGAGCCTGCTTCTGGTTCTGTCTCCTTCTCTCTCTGCCCCTCCCCCTCTCATGCTCTGTCTCTCTCTGTCTCAAAAATAAATAAAACATTAAAATTAATTTTTTTTAAATTAAAAAAAAGTAGTAATTAAGTTAAAACGAGGTCGCCAGGATGGGCCCTAATCCAATATGGCTTGTGTCCTTATAAGAAAAGAGATTAGAGCATAGATGCACACACGGAGAAAACCATGTCAGTTCTCAGGGAGAAGGCTGCACACCAAAGAGAGAGGCTCAGGGCAAACCAACCCTGCCCATACCTTGGTCTCAGACTTGACGTCCCTACCCCGGGAAAATACATGCCTGTTTAAGGCCCCCAGCCTCTGGTACTTTGCTATAGCAGTTGGAGCTACCTAACACCCCCTGCCTAATTCTCGCACTCTGCCTTTGTAGGTAGGATGTTAAATTTGCCGCAAAGTACTGGTCTTTCTATGTGTAAGTCAGCACTTTTCACCTGGGCATGATTTTGCCCCCTCAAGGACATTTGGTAATGTCTGGAAATGTTTTTGATTATCACAACTCGGGTAGGGGGTATTCTACCCATATCTGGTGGGTATAGGCCAGCCGTGCTGTTAAGCATCCTACATAATGCTCGGGGCAGCCCTGGTAACCAAGCATTACACGGCCTAACTTGTCCATTGTGCCAACGTTGAGAGATCCTGGAGTAGCAGAAGACACAACTCTACTCCTCCCCTCCACTTGCTTCCCTCTAAGACATTCCATGTTCTTTGAAAATGCTAGAAGATGTTAACCCCACACTGAGCATTGTGTATAATGTCCATATAGGATCATCGGAAATAATTTAAGCAAAAAGAGTTCTGTCAGCCATTAGATCTGGTCAGTAAATTTCTGCTAAGCACACTCTGGAAAAAAATTAGGTGCTACATGATTTCTGGGACACGCACTTTGGGTTTCCTGAGGGCCAGGGGTCTTCCTTTCAATGCTGTTAACTTCACCAAGTTTTCAGCCTATGGGTCGTGCTGTCGTGGGCACAGAGTAATGAATGATGTATGGATGGTGGGCCTCCCAGGTGGAAGCGAGCTGGTGGGAAGCTTTCTTTAATATCATATTTTATATACCACTGTGGGTCAGGGCAGGCTGCGGGTATGCGGTGCCTGACCCTAGTGCGAGGGGGGAGATCGATCGTGCTGGAACAGTGAGCCATCCATATGATTTATTTATGCAGCAGCGCCTCTCCAGCTTCTTTGGAGGTGGGCACAGACGGGTTTGTGCGTGTGTGGGAGTGCGGCGCGTGAGTGTCTGCAAGGGTGCGTGCGCGCGCGCGCGCGCATGCGTGTCCTCCCATGATCCTCCCAGTTTCAGCTGAGCGTATAATTAGCTCCTCAGAGACCAGATAATTACACTTTGCTTTTTCTACCTGTAAATGCTCATTTGGCTTTCTGATTTCTTGTTAATTTGCTAGCTTTAAACCACCCAGTATTGGGCTTTTGGCAAAATATCAAGTGATCAGAACAAAGAATTGTACTCTAGGACGACAGTTGAAAGATTCCAGAGTCTCTGTGGCTGAGCCCGGCTATTGTTTGCTGCCTAACTTTGAGAAGAGGCCTTTGAGGGATTATTTTTGAGCATATCTGCTGTATCCTTTTCCGTCTAAAAAGATGTCTTTTCACGAAAGTATCAGAAGGAAGCAGTCATTAGGTCTGGACATTTCAAATCTGCTGGAGTACCTGGCATAACAAATTGAACTCTTACCGTCTGTGGTAGAAATCAAGATCCATACAACTAGGACCTTAAGAAAATTGATTCCTGAACCAAAGTTAAGTACATACAATTCCATTTTTGTCTCTGCCAGGGAATATGAATTCTGTTAGTTTTGCTTCCTGATGTCAGTCTAGGATTGTTCAAAGAATTGTATGTTTGTATGAATGCATTAAATGTTTACTTTTGAGAGAGAGGGAGACAGAGAATCCCAAGCAGGCTCTGCACTGTCAGCACAGAGCCTTACACTGGGCTCAGGCTCACAAATGGTGAGATCATGACCTAAGCTAAAACCAACAAGTTGGATGTTTAACCAACTAACCAACTTACGTGCCCCCCCCCCTTTTTTAATTTATTTTTGAGAGAGAAACAGAGACAGAGGGACAGGGGGACGAGCAGAGAGAAAGAGGGAGAGAGACAGAGAGAATCTAAAGCAAGCTCCACATAGGTAGCACAGAACCTGGTCTGGAGCTCAAACTCATGAACCATGAGAACATGACCTGAGCCCAAGTCAGACATTTAACTGGCTGAGCCATCCAAGTGCCCCTCAAGGAGGGGCATTTAAAGGAGAAGAACAGAATTCCAGTTTATTAATAATTATACTCTAAATCAGCTACTCTCTAGTAGAAGTTTCTGCAGTGATGGCAACAGTTTAAATCTGTGCCAATATGTAACCATGAGCCTTACCTGGTTAATTGGGCATTTTAAATGTGGTTAGTGAAACCGAGATACTGCTTTTTGTATCTTATTTCATTTTGATTAATAGAAAGCTAAACAGCACCACTGAGTAGTGACTATTATATTAGAAAGCATAACTCTATGTGGTCTGATCTCGTCTTTAAAAAATGCATAAATATGTATTTTTGTTATTCATGTATGTATACACATGATGTTTTATTTAAAAGTACAGACAAAAAGCCTCTAAAGATACATGTCAAACATTTCAGGTTGGGGTTAGAAAGTTATAAAGAGAGGATTTTAACATTTTTATTTGCTAAAGAGAGGAGAAAACTAATGGGGTTAAAAATCAGTCAAATAAGGGGCACCTGGGTGGCTCATTCCATTAAGCCTCTGACTTTGGCTCAGGTCATGATCTCACAGTTCATGGGTTCGAGCCCCGTGTTGGGCTCTGTGCTGACAGCTCAGAGCCTGGAGCCTGCTTTGGATTTTTGTGTCTCCCTCTCTCTGCGCCCACCACTCCTTCCCCCACACTCACAGTCCTTCACTCTCTGTCTCTCAGAAATGAATAAGTGTTAAAAAAAAAAAAAGTCAGTGGAATAAATTACTTGAGACTAATTGTATCACAGAGCCCAACAGGGCCTAGCCCCCGCCCCTTACTCACCTGGGCCATGAAGGATGGAGGACTGGGACAGGTCATCTCCACAATCCAGGCAGCCCCTCCTTCTTTCCCCAGGCACTGCAGAGGACATGAATCTGGGGCCTCAGTCATGCAGTCCTTGTGTTTTGTGCAGTCAGCACCTAAATAATCATTTCAGAGGCTTTCAAGGCTGTGAACCTGAAAGCAGAGAACAGTGAGGGAGGAGGAAGGTGCATAAACAAATGCATGAACCACAGTCAGTCTCTGAAACAAAATCCATGTGTTTTATGAAAATCCCTTATTGTAGAAAGCCATTTGCAAAGCCCCCAGTCTTCGCTTGGCTGGTAAATGACAGTGAATGCCTCCTTCTGAGTCTCCAGTGAATGACAGAGAAATTTCTAACCAGGGATTGTGTTTACAGATTTATGGATTCCAAGTTTTAACACAGCCACACATTTTTTTTTTGTACGTTATGGAAAAGAAAGCAAACTTTTCTTTCCAGAGTGTTGGTTTTTAAACATTAAGGTAGAAAGAAGTAAAGAAAATGAGAGGGAAAAAAGGAGTATAGAAAATAATCCAGTAAAGAAAAAATTAAATTTAAAATGAATAGAATTAACACACATAAGAAAGATCCACTAGACGCACGGAGCTTCCCAAATCCCATGCAGGGTTTACTTGGTTGCTGGGTGATTTGGAGATTGGGCAGCTTCTCTGGGTCGGCAGAGTTTTCTTTACCTCTGCCATCTTTACATTACTGAGTTAATACAGTGGCAGCAGTGTTCTAGAGCTTTCCCCATCTTAGTGCTTCCTGCGACTAAGCCAAACTGGGTTCCTAAGCCTTCCCGCGCAAATGAAATCAAATTAGAAATTAAATTTGGTACTGCAGCAGGTTACCACCTGGGACCTAAAGTGACTTCCATTTTATACATATATATAAATATAAATATATAGATATAGATATATACATACATATATATATATTGCTAGCATTATGAAATGAACAAGGTATGTGGTGCAGTTTAGTTTCAACAAATATTTTTAAAGGGGGATTTACAACTATCTTTGTAGAGCTCCTGAATCCTCTCCAGGGTTAAAATTAATTTACGTGATTTTGATGCAATTGTAATAAAAGTGAAGTAATAGATATTTGTCTCTAATGGACAGTACATTGATCTGAAAGATTCCTGGAGGCCGAGATTCTGTGTTAAGCATGCTATCTCCTCAATTTAGTGATAGTAAGCAGTCTTCTGCGCTATATGCCAGATATTTATTGCCCTATATTGTGATCCTCAAAAAAATTATAATATGATCTAGGGCCAATGGCCATGTGCCAAGAAAAGAGGAAATTATGTTTTTTAACTTTTTTCTTTTTGTTTTTTTTTTTCTTATTTTTGAGAGAGAGAGCGAGCGAGCACACGTTGGGGAGGGTCAGAAAGAGAGACACAGAATCAGAAGCAGGCTCTAGGCTCTGAACTGTCAGCTCAGAGCCTGACACAGGGCTCAAACTCATGAACTGTGTGATCATGACCTGAGCCAAAGTTGGACCCTTTACCGACTGAGCCACCCAGGCACCCCAAGAAAGGAGGAAATGGTAATGCACAGTCTAGCATTGTTTTTTTTTAAAGTAGTAATCGATTAGCATGTGAGCACATGAACAAATTATTTTCCTCCTATATGTAGTGTATAATATTTAGTAATAATATTTACAGTGTCCTTGAGAAGAACTGGGGGCAGGGGGTGTCTAAAGGATAAACAAAGAAACAAACCCCCTAGGTATTAGTTTTCAGCTACATGTAAACTCAAGTTAGTTTTTAATGATTTTATTAGGAAGGCTTCTATATTCTATTTTGTAATTCATTTCCCTGAGGCAACTTTAGACCTTGCAGGTCTGTTTGCAATTCCTATCAGATTAGAAAAAAAAAAAAAAAAAAGAAAGGGAGAAAGAAAGAAAGAAAGAAAGGATAGAATAATGGAAATTTCACAAGTTATTCAGTTTTTTTTTTAATCCAGTTTCTCGCCCTGAAAATTCCTTAAATCTGTAGACCTTGATGTTTTAATCTCATGCATTCTGATAGAGCTTGATATTCATAACTGGTGGATTTGATAAATTTTTAACCAGAAAGTTGGATATGATGAGAAAACACAAGGGGAGGTTCACATTTTGCACCTTGTGGTGGAGGCTTCCCATTTCATTTTCACTAAGAGTATTCCTGGGAGGTGTCAGAGCTGCCCAAAGCTGACTTCCATCCATATTGAAATGGCTTTGTCCGAGCTTTCCAAAATTCCAATTTCAGTGCTGATGGTAATATGTGTGCGTGAGCAGCAGAATAAATATCAGTTTAAAACTCATATAAATATACATTTATGCTCCATGTGTGAACTCATAATGTGTGGGATAAATCTTGTCATTTCAACATAAGTGGAATAACACATGGATTGAAAGCAGGCTGCATATTGAGAAAGCATGTTACAGATTCACGGTTCAAAGTTATACACTGATGGTTTCATGAGAACTGGATCTGAAGATCAAGCAAACAATCAGTGATAACAATTCAGCCTCTCTGATCATTTTTGTAAGTAAATCAAAGTATTAATTTTATCTCAGGCTTGTCTTTCAGAGCTTTATTATAGAAAATAAACAGATATCAAAGTAGAGAATTGTTAAATGAGCTCTTGTACTTCAGTCATTGTTAACTCACGACCAAATGTGTTTCATCTGTTGCCCCTCCTTATTCCTTCCATGTTCCTGGAGTGTTTTGAAGTCAAGGCCAGATACCATATATTCCAACCATAAATGTTTCAGTACCTCGAAAAGAGCAGGTCCGTTTTCTAAGTGTGGTCACACCTAGCCCTACAACATTGATGTTGATTCCCTAACACAGTTAAATACCTGGTCAGTGATGGCCTTTTCTCAATTATCTCACATATTTGTAAAGTTGGTTTACTTGAATTGAAACCCAAATAAGGTTTACAGAGGCAATTAGTTGATATGACTAAATTTCTTTAATTTATATCTACCCCCATTCATACTTCTCTCTCTCTCTCTCTCTCTCTCTCTTTTTTTTTTTTTTTGCAGTTTGTTTCATTGGAATAAACTGTCTTCCAGAGATATTTTAAAAATAGTTTTATTAAGTGTGCCTTCTTTTCTCTTATTTACCTGAAACAGGAGATCAGCCTGATAAGTCATTGATTGAACCATTGACACCCATCATTCTATTCTGTGGGTGAATATTGGCAGCAATTTGACATTAGTTGTATATGTGTGTCTGTGTATCTATCTATTCCACTTTTTAAGGACAATAACTAGAAGTTGAGAGAATGGTCCAAGAGAGTCCTAAGTTAAGGTAGGCCAGAGTTACTGTCACCTAGGGCTCTCCTGCAGTTACTTGAAAAATAGCAGAAGCAATATTTCTTAACTGTTTGGATGGGGAGTTTTCTTTCATGGATAAACTACAGCTGCCATTGACATTGATTTTTTTGTTTGTTTTTGCACTTCTGAGTGAAGTAAATATGGGCATTTCACATAAAACATACTGCTCTTTTGAAATACAGGATGTGACTTTAGAAAATGGTCCTGGTCCCCCCAAAGTATTCATTATTAAGTATGGTATTATATTTCATTTATGAACTGCGGGCTCTACAAGGTCTGATTTCTTCTTGAGAATAATGACAGACGGGGACCTCTAGACAAGCCCCTCAGCACCCCCCTCACTACTCTAAGAGTTGATCCAAACAAAACAATGGACAGTGGGCTACCAGCCACCTTATCTCGCAAGCCATCTCTGTGGCCTGGCACGTTGTCCAGCTTCTTGGGTCCTGAGGGGGACTGATGGACAGGAAGGCGATCAGTGTTCCAGGCTGTGCACAAGTGCACTCACCCTGAGCAAGGAGCTAGGCCAGATACTCGGTGCTGAGAGCCAGTTGGGTCTGTACAATGCCTTCCTTTCCTAACGTCACGGAAGCACACTATTTAGTATTTCCAGTCACCACTTAAAGAACCACCTTAAAAATGTAGGGGCACATGTTCCACAAATTGTGCTATTTTCTCATTTATTTCCAAATAGAAAATCCCAATCTAAAAACACTTCTCAAATGCCCATTATGTTCCATGCTCCATGTTAGTAGTTTTAGAAGCTGCACAATTTAATATGAAGCCACAGTACCATTCCTATTGCTATTATCACCATTTTTCCAGATGAGAATATAAAACTTATGCAGGAAACAATAGTGCAATGACAGCTTGTTTTAAGATAAAGGGTTAGTAAGAGGCAGACTTGGAATTTGACCCTAGAGTCCATTGGTCTCTAAAACTGGTGCTGTGACCAGTTTCCCCTCAGCACAAGGCACAGTGAGTGAGGGACCTCATGAGCGTGTATAGGACCTCCCAACCTCCCCAGTGGCTGCTCCTTGACCCTGGCTCTTGGACCTTCGAATACACATGTGAGTGGGGTAGTTATCCCTGGGGAGAATACTCCTGGGGAAGAAGTCTACACACAGGGCATGGCATGGGCCTGTCCACTTTGGTCAGAATTTTTTGTAATCAGTGGTACCTCCAAATGAGTGGTGTTCAGAGTCCAGGTGGGTGTACTCCTGGCCTTTTGGACTCTTCATTCATGGGGAGGATTGTGTCAGAATTGGATGTTCTCAAGTATAAGTCCAGATCCAGGGCTTATTGGGTCTCAGGTCTCTTAACTGGTAACTGTAATTCCTCCCGTATTACCATAGTCCGTGCTGTTTGCCCCCATGATGTTGAGATTTGGGGCGTCTGGGTGGCTCAGTTGGTTAAACCCATGATGTTGAGATTTCCCATTGCTCCAGCTGACTTCATTCTTGTCCTAACTTTGGGCATTCTTGTTGTCAACATTTTCATCTTCCAGGCCAAGCAAAAAAGATATTTTTGCAGGTGCACTACAAAACAAAATCACTCTATTCTTTGTAGCTGTGAACATTTCAGACAGAGTTCAGACATCCTCAAAAGCAGACTGTGCGAGCCAGGAAACCTCCTTAAAACAATAAATAAGAGGCTTCTTTTTCTGATCCATGTGGAAAAGATGACGAGAGTTGTGTTCTCTGCTAAGTTATCGACAAAAGAGTAAGGAAAGGGCTTTTTTCCAGGAGTGAGGGGCCCATCTATTGTGGTGCTTACAACCAGCTCTTTCCTTGCACTGTTGGAAACAAGACACGTAGAATGGAAGTGGACTTTGAGGTCAGAGTGTGAGTCATGGTCACTATTGACTATGAGTGGAAAATTGATTTAAGGACAACACATTTCAGGCCAGAAGGAAGAGAATTGCATAATCAGCAGCTTCTTTTCTAAAAAAGGCTTATTGACTCTTAAGGATCTTATCTGAAAGTCAGATGGTCATGCACTGCCCACCTCACAGGTCATCCATCCAGCTGAAACTCCCTGCTTTGGGTCATAGGTTAGAATGTCAGCAGTGAAGCAGTTGGTTTGAATTTTGAGTATGTGGGGAGAAAACATCCCTAGTATATTGTACCTCCACTGGATGCAATGATTTCCTTGCCCCAGCTGAGTGCTCTCCAAGAAACATTGATGAAACATTTATTGAGTGTATAGAGTTAAGGTCATGTGTAGTACACGCAGGTAGAAATGAGCTGGATAGAGGCACTTGCCTACCTGATCTGCCCATTCTAGGCAGCAGAATCTTAGCCAGATTACCATATCCAAGAATTCATCAATAGCAGTACATAAATAAGTTCTTTCAACTTGGAATTTTACTTAGAAACAACAAAAGGATTGACAAGTCTGTAGCAGCAGTAATGCCTTACATTTTCCAAGTCCATTTAACTTCTCTCCCTAGCATGCGTGCAGGAAGCATGCATCCATGCCCTCTATATTGTTAAATTGAAGTCATGTGACTGGCTATAAATGGTGTGTGTGTGTACTTCCAGATCTATCTATAACCCTGCTGTGTGATCCTCACAGGCTCTGTTCTCCACCCACAGTGACTCTGGAAGCCAATTTTGATAATGTCAAATGTCTTTTCCTGTTCAGGCTGCTATGACAGAATGCCATAGACCAAGTGGCTTATAAACAATAGACATTTATTTCTGGTAGTTCTGGAGGTGGAAGTCCAAGATCAAGGCACCAATGATTTGCTGTCTGGTGGGGACCTGCTTCCTGGTTCGTAGACTGCTGTCTTCTTACTGTGTCCTAGATGCTAGAAGAGGCATGGGAGCTCTCTAGTTCATTTATACAGATGCTGATCCTATTCTTGAGCACTCCACGCTCACAACGTGATCGTCCCCCAAGGGCCCCACCTCCAGATAGCATCACATTGGGGGTTAGGTTTCACCATATGATTTTTGGAGGGACACAAATATTCCGTCTATAGCCTCACATCACAAGATGAAAGAGATTGGGTCAGTGAGTGTTATATGATCACAGCACCTCACCAATTACTCTAGACAGAGTTGCAAATGAACATTGAGCTTGTGTTGGGTTAATCCTTGTGACTTGGAGTTGTGCATTGCAGAATTTAGTTTCCCCCAACAATTGAACTTAACCCAAGGCTATTAAAAATTCTATTTCTATTATATTGTTAAGAAAACATGAGCGTAGTTTATGTTACAGAGAGACATTCTAATATTAATATCCAATCTACGTTTACTAAGTGGCTGGTGAAAAGTCACTGATGTCTAATGCATCATATCTATTCTGGTTTGAATAGTTTCTCATTTCCCAAATTCCCCAATATCTCCCCAGTATTTTCCTTTGGGTTATTCACTAGCCAATGAGTCATCATTGTGATTTTTGTGACTAATTTTTTTAACAGTTATTATTCTCTCTTTGAAAATGTTCAGTCTACTTTGGATGCAGGGTGCTCAACTAACTATTTTCTGAGGATGCCTCCAAAATGCCATGTGGTCTTGCCCATCTCCATTGTATGTACTGAAATGGCATTGCTGTGCTTGAGAGAGGCTGAGACTCCATAGCTGTCTTTATGCTTTAGGGACTCAGTTCCCTTTTCAAACTGCCTGAGTCCTGCTGTGTATCCTCTATTCTTTTTGCTGTGTGATGGGACAGTGTACTTTCATTCCCTGAAAGGTTACCCCCCCAGATGTGCCCAGTCTGAAAATGGTTCACCTGCTATGTAGACATATAGATGTCATGAAGCTTTCAACGGGACACTATTAAACAATCTCCCCGAATGTGGTAGAGCAGGATTTCAATGATAAATCAGCTCATGACCCCTGTTGCCTAAGTAGAGGGTTTTGTTTTGTTTTTTGAGAAATATCTTAAGGTTTGAACACTACAAACCATGATAAGGGCATGACAAGATGAATGTCACCTAATCATTTTCCAAACTGTGACACTGATGCCATGGTTTACCAAGACTTATACAGAGCAAATGGTCCTTAGGGCCAGTGGTGTCAGACAATGTCTTCTGAGTGACGAGGTTCCGTCTTTGATATGCATCCCGGAAGGTTATTATGTTAAAAGGGCCTACCTGTTGTTTCGTTCAAATCTGTAATTTGGAAAGCAAACTGAAGCATGTTGAGTGAGAGTAAGTGAGCCACTGATAGAGTCAGGGATAGTATGTTTAAAATAAAATAATAAGCAGGCATTTTGGAGCCATTCACTACAATCTGTTCCTAGTTATACTTGTTTTATGAATTTAGGCAGATTAATGCACTCAGTGGGCGCCGTGCCTCTCATCCACACAGGTGGGGACTATTTTACTCAACATCATCTTTTCATCTATTTAAGAGGCATTCAATATTTGTTCTTCTTATTTCTATTGCCCATCTTTCTCTGGAATTTTAATTTTTTTCCCATTATCTCCATTTCATCAGGATTCTCATATTAATTTGCATAAAAGCCTGCAATGTAGTCTCTTAGAATTTTTTTAAAAAATACTTTGTTTTAATGGCTATTTCTTTGTAATTTCTTATTTGTGTAGTTTTGTTTTCTCCCACTTTGCTTTCATTAAGTGGTAGTTAATTTTGTTCTTATTTTAACAAACACGGTTTTGGTTTGTTATATCTATTGTTTTCTCTTTCCTAACTTATTCTAGTTTCGTATTTGTGAATCTCACCTTTTTTTTGTTTGTTTTAATTCACTGGTCTTTTTCTAACGTTTTGAATTTGGAATTTAATGCATGTATTGAATTTTTTAAAAAATTTGTAGGGATTATTTATGCTGTGGATTTTCTTCTGGTCACTGCTTTAAATGTGACCCTTAGATTCTATGTTTTAATAATAGTGTGTTTATCATTTATTTAAAGCTCTTTATTCTACTTTTGTATATTTTCCTACTTACGTAAATATTGTTTAATTGAACTTTTGTACATTTAAAAATATTTTTAAGGTGGATCATAGTTTCACATATTCATTCTCATCTATTATTTTGTTTTTCTTCCTCATGGACCTCAATTTGACATAAGTTGAATATTCTTTGCATTTCTTCTGCTCCACTTATTTTTTTATGTCAACACTATTTTCTTTTTATTTTATGGCTTTTCTTTAATGCTCATATTAATCTTCCACTCACATCTGTTTTTTTCCTTTGGTCACTTAATAATTTTGACTATATTTTTATATGATTTTGCTATTTTATCTTCTTTTTAACTCATTAATTTAGACAGCTGTCATTTCAGTCCTTCATGTTTCTCACCCAATTCCATTTAACATTTCCAAATATGATTCAGTGCGTGTGCGTGATACATTCCCAAATGCTTACTTGAAGATATTTAATTCAGTTTGGAGTGTTGTGTTATAGTTTTCCTGCATCTTTTTAGAATTTGGTGGGGGCATCACCACTTCAAAGGTTTGAATGGTCACTTTTGGTTTTCAAGGTTGGCGGTGGCTCACAAGACGTCAAGGTGACACGTTTTCTCTTCTGTTGGCGCAGGGAGGTCTATTTTCTTTAATGGTTGGTTTTTACTGGGAGCAGGGAGCTTCCAGAGGAGTTGTGTGTTGTTTCCTTCGGTGTTTCTTCTCTATTACTGGACTTTAATCCCCCCATTTTTTTTGTACCCTTCTCCTCACTGTTCCTGAAGGTTTGTTCTCCTTTTCTGATTACCAGCGGTTTCTCAGAACCATTCTGAACACACTGTTAAGTCCCTTCCCTGCAGCGAGGACTCTACACAGCCAGCTCCAGTTTTCACTGTTTTCACATTCATGGCAGATGTTCTCTTTCTGGGTTTAACCCTATATTCCTCTTGGCTCTCTCCCCTACGTTCTTCTAGAGTCTTCCTTGTTATTTTCAAGAGCTTGGGATGGGGGGATAAATAGCCCTGCAGAAATGAGGGCGAATTTTTCAAATCACAGTTTATTTAATTTTAAAGTGCTGTCTGTAAATTATGCTACAGGAATGGAGTTCGCATGGTTTGTCTGTTCTTGTGTTTTTGCACGGAGCTTGGGGAGCGGGCTGGCAGGGTCCGCGTTTGGCAGCACTCACTGCCTCAGCCACATACACGTTGATTTTCTTTTTTTAATACATCAATTACATATGGCTGGTTCTTGATTATTCATTTTAGGTGTGTGTGTGTGTGTGTTCCCCTTCTAGATAGGATGAGCTATATAATATGGGAAGCCTGGTACACAAAGAAACTTCATGGCCCCTTGCTAAAAAATTGTTAAGAATTCTCATACGGAGGAAGCACACCATTAGTTTCAGCAAGTGCAGGACCCTTTGGAGGGCGGAGTCCTTTGTGGCTGCACGGGGTGCACATCTGTGAAACCAGCCTCAGCTCCGTACTTGGTATGTGTTAAGTAACTTGACTTCAGTAATTTTATGAGTGCTATATGTCACCTTCAGAGAGACAGAGAGAGAGAGAGAACAAGAATGAGAGAGAGAGAAAAAGAGATTGAGAAATGAGACTGGGTCTGGGTTCTCAAATCTGTAACATTAACAGTGTGACTTTGAACAAACTATTTTATCTGTCTTTAGTTCTGTTTTCCTACTTGAAATATGAAAGATTTTACCTTGAATTGTGTTTCACAAATTATCACATATATCACTGATAAATAAACTTTAATAGTCATTTAAAATTTATTGCATAATAATATAGAACAAAGAAACTTTTTTAAACATTAAAAATTTTTTTAATGTTTCTTTATTTTTGAGCGAGAGAGACAGATTGTGAGTCGGAGAGGGGCAGAGAGAGAGAATGGGAGACGCAGAATCTGAAGCAGGATCCAGGCTCAGAGTTCTCAGCACAGAGCTCAAGGTGTGGCTTGAACGCATGAACCATGAGATTACGACCTGTGCCAAAGTCAGACACTAACTGACTGAACTACCCAGCTGCCCCTAGAAACTGTGTTTTCATGGATATTACTTTTAATACATGGTTAGAGTAATTCATAACAAAACAAGGCACTTTCAAGATACTACCGAAGAGTCATAAGTATAAGTGATATCAGATATGTTAGAATTAATGAAGATGGCATAAAAAACCTAAAGATGGGGAGACCTTATTGAGCTTAATATATGAGGATACTTCAGTTTCTTTTAGCATTTTAGGATTTTATAATTGCAAATATTTATATAAAATGGTGAATATATTTTCCCAATTTGGAAAAGATGGATATTTTTAAATCTGTAATTAAGAGTCTACCTGTTTACACTTTCCAGAGAGGCTAGTGGAGAGATGAGTTCCATATTCCTGGGTCCCCCTCAATCCACTCCGTTTCAGTATTAAGAACTCTGCTCCCTCCCCACTCATGCTCCTCAAGGCCTTCTAGTACTCAGCCACCTAGCAGTGCATCAGGGTTGGAAAAAGCCATCATATACTGATACTATCTATAGCAACTTGATGTCAAATCTTCGTGACTGTGGGTTTTCATGTCTGCCATGTCTGACACTCTACAAAGTTCAAAATAGGCTGTTTTTGAAGGAGATAGAAATAGGAGCAATGATGCTATGCATCTGTTAACCAGTCACTTGGATATTATCTGCCAGATCTCACAAAGGTTTGTGATAGAGTTGCATGATAGAATTTCCATAGTCAGACACTTTTATTTATTTATTTTTTTTTTACGAATCCCAGAATTTGAAACAGATAATATCTCTTTGGTCAAACAGTATAGTGTTTATCAAGAAATTGCTAATAATTTTAAGGAAATCCTAACAGATCCACAGGGATAGAAATTAAGTCTCCCCTTTAGGCATAGATTTTATATATGATTTCTTAAAGTGAATTTGATGGCAGAGAAATTGACTCCCCCCCTCACCCTCTGATTTGATTTTCTTCAACTGAGATTGAGGGGACTCTCTAAGTTCCCTGAAGGATGCTAGGACTTCCCTACCTTTTCTTAACCCAAGCTGCCCCAGAAGAATTACCTCGATGTCTCAGTGGATGGTGCTGGCCTCCAAGAGTGTTTTAATATTTTCAACATTTCCAAATATTTCTAGATCATTGTGACTGACTTGCTAACATATTAGCTCTTGGCCAAGTGCAAAAAACTCTTCAGAAGAACAAAATAGAAGTGTTATGCCAGAAAGAAATAGAGAATGAAAGTAACTTGCTCTATAGGAAATAAAAACAAGGAGTCTTTTTCGTTTTCACTCTGTTGTTAGACTATATTAAATTAAACTCACGCAGCAACAGACATCAGTTTCCCTGGATTATTTTGGATTGATGCTGATGTAGAGTTTGGGTTTTTTTGTTTGCTTTGTTTAGGAGGGAGCAGTGTATTAACATGTGGAGGTCTTGTTTAGCTGATGGCAGTGATTTTTTTTAAAGGTTATGAAACATGCATCTCCCTTTTGAGCAATAGTCCAGGAGAGCAATCACATATCAGAATAAAAACAAGAGAGTGGTAATATAGCAAGCAGTGTATGATTCAATAACTCCACTAGATTGCTTTATTGGTTAGGTAATGAAGCATGCTAGGGAATTTCAACCAAACATGAGTCAACACCCGGCCAACTAATGTCTAAAATGACTGAACTACAAGTTTCGGAAGTACAGGAGGAAGTGAAGCATTACATTGCACCCAGATTGGAAAGCTCCCCACCACTTCCTGGAGAAGTCGACCCAGGGTTGTATGAAAAAGGCACAGGGCTTCAGGCCTTCTCCAAACTCCTCCTGTTGCCCTGTGGATGGCTTTTTTTTTTTTTTTAACTGACAACATTCAAACCAGGCTGATCCACACATAAGGCATTCTCAACTGCAGGAAATTGCTTTTCTTAACTGTACACTTTTAAAAATTTGTTGTTTAATTACCTGCTGCCTCTCTACTGCTAGAATTTCCTTCAGGATTCAGGGGGAGGGCTGGAAGAGAGAGATTTCCTTTGTGGTTTAATATAATTATTCATAATGACTACATATGGTCATTTTATAAGTTCCTAATTATTTTAAGTGATTGGTGCATGGTCATTTGCATAGGCTATTTAGCAGAATACTCATTTTGTTCAGTGACTTACATATAAATCACTGGCTATTCTGCAGGCATGTAAAGCAGGTGGGAGACCCCCTCCAACATCACTCATGGCTCCAATGTGTGGATCCCAGAATGTTTAATGTAAATCATAATAGCAGTTTGGATTCATTGGTCTTCAAATGGATATGTGGTTGAGGTAGGGAAACATGTTTTAATTTTTTCTTTTGGTAGCAGATGGTGCATGGATTTTATTTAGTTCAGGCACTACTGTCCAAGGAAATTGTCGAGGGTTCCCTCCCACCACCCCTATTATGAAAAAAGAGAGGGATGTGAAGCTTTTGGATCAATCCATTCTTTTTACAGACAAGCAAACTGAGACCTCCAGTACTGAATAATTCCCCCCAAATTACTAGTTTTTAGAAAGAGGGTTAAAATTCACATCTTTTGACAGCCTAATTGTCTTTTCTTCATACTGTGCATTTTCTTTTGATAGTTGATATGATATATGTTGCTTAAAAAAGTCATCTGGATGGCGCAGTCAGTGAGCACCAGGTTTCAGCGCTCGATTTCAGCTCAGGTCACGATCTCACATCGGGCTCTGCTCTGACCATGTGGAGTCTGCTTGAGATTCTCTTTCTCCCTCTTTCTCTGCCCTTCTCCCAGGCTCTCTCTCAAAATTAATAATGAAATATTTTTTTAAAAGGGCTATATTTTACCTATCTTCCTTTTCTGAATCCCAAGTTTCCTGATTGATGATAAAGGCCCGATATTTCATGGTACTAATTCCATTCTGGGTATAACTTGTGTCTTCTGCTTTACCCACTTGTGTCCACATACCTCCTGAATTTGTTAGCCTCCACAGTTACCTTACACAAGAGGTTCTGAAAAGCTCATCTGGGGGCGCCTGGGTGGCTCAGTCGGTTGAGCCTCCGGCTTCGGCTCAGGTCGGATCTCACGTTAGTGGGTTCGGGCCCCGCGTCAGGCTCTGTGCTGACAGCTAGCTCAGAGCCTGGAGCCTGCTTCCGGTTCTGTGTCTCCCTCTCTCTCTGACCCTCCCCCTCTCATACTCTGTCTCTCTCTGTATCAAAAATAAATAAAACATAAAAAAAAAAAATTTAAAAGCTCATCTGATTCAGTGACTGTTCCGATGCTAATTTGCAGGCTGGTGATGCACTGTCCTATTTCTCCCTAGTCCACAGAAAAACAAGCAGAAAATAAATCATTGTGGGGAGTTTTGTCCTCATTGGGAAAATAAGGAAGGTTCCACGTATGCCACCCTTCTCTTCCAATTACCTCGACCCTTTGCCTTGTTCCCCTTTGTACTGACTGTATTCTCATGTGTCTGCCTGTCAGTAAAATCCACAATTTAAAGACCACTGGGACATGAGGTTATTTTCCAGGAAACCATACTTTTAAGATGTCATTTTACCACATTTATTTTCTGGCTAAATCAAGAAATGAGATTTGAGCTCAAATGCTTAAAACAAATAGAACACCCCCCCACCACACCCCATTCTCCCAATTCTCCCACTGCCAAATCTCAACGTTCTGGGTCTTTTCCCAGGATCAGGAAACAATGCTTTCACTGCAGATAACATGATAGATGATGTTGCCAGTGAATTCATCAAAATTGTTCATTTACCCACTTAATCTTTATCTAGATCTATCAGAGATACCTCATAGAGGAGTGCCCTTTCTTTCCATCTTTAAAAATTATTTGTTGTAATTTTTAAATATATACACATGTTACTTATGGGCCACAGGCTCTTACATAATGAATTTCCTCACCTGGATATACATTTCCAATCAGAAACTCTCCATGGAGATGCGTCTAAGTTTACTTCTCAACTTTCTCTATATCCATTTACTTCTCAACTTTCTCTATACCCTCTAGTTATACATATCAACATTTTTCCATTAATAATTTTGGGGAATGCGTAGGAAGAGATAATGACGTGTGCAGTTTTCATTTGTTTTGTCATTGGTAAATGAAGCTAGATCCCCACCTTTTTCCAATATCTCCAATTGGAAACCTTTGCTTGGAAAGAGGGAGGAAATAGGGCGTCACATAGCCGGCAGATATAAGATGCTGTGGGCAACCTAGTAGGATTTGGACTGCTAGTCTGAACAGTTTCCATTCTCTGTGATGCTCCAGTGGAGCAAATAAATAAAGTAATGCATCAGTCCTCCCAATGGCAGAAGACTCTGCTGTGCATTGTGTAATCCTTCTGCAGATTAGCAGCAGTGGGGGCAGCGTTTGGTACCAAGGTGGAACCTGAGCCAGCCGTATTTGCCAAGGAATCTCTGTCCAAAGTCGGAGACCCTTTGATAGATATTTTTATTAGTCTAGACACCCGTCCGTCCGTGAGATCCTCAAACAAATAACTCCAAAAGGTTTAAGTTTGACAGCCATGTGTGTAAGCAAGGTGAAAACATTCTGAGACAGGGAGTGAAGATGTTATCACCAGATGGTCCTGTTTAAGAGAGAGAGTAATAAAGAGCTGCTTTATTGCTTAACACAGTAAAATATAGAGCAGCGGGGAGGTGAAACAGTTAAATTTATACAATGTATAGCATTTTCCCCAGCAAACACTTAACATATTCCTGATTTCAGATTCCTGTGGCATGATATAGGTATCACATTCCTTAGAGTGGATTAGAAAAAGCATTTTCATAATGCTTAAAGAAGATCTATAACAATAGCAACAACAAAATCAACAGCATACTAGTCATTGTAACCATGGTCCTTGGTCTTGGGAGAGACCTAGATATTTATGAATAAATTGGACCTTTTCATCTATATACACTGCAGAATTGAAGTATATTGCTACTCGGATCCATCCCGCCTGGCTTCGTGCACTCTGAATAGTCAAAATTGCCCGGTGAGAAGTAACGTAGCTGAGTGTCTGAGACCATGAGCTCTACAACCTCCCTGCTTGAGTCTCTGTCCCATTTCTACCGACTGATGTTCAAATTTGGAAAAGACACTTAGGCTTTTGGGCCATCACTCCCTCGTCTGTAAATTCGGAATGATAACGACAATGGTGATGATGACCTCCAACTTGTAGGGATTTTAGAAAGCTTATAAATACATGCCACACCCTTAACAGTGCCTAACATAGAGTCAGCACTAAATAAAGACTCTCTCTCCCTGTGATCAGCCGTGTCAATCAAAAAAGGCTTCATGGGTCTAGGAATCACCTAGGGGGTGCTTGTTGCAGAGAAATGTTCCCAGACCCTGCTCCACACTTCCGGAATTGCTGTGCATTGTACCTATGGATTTGTACTTTTGACAAACTCTCTCAGCGATTAAAGCTTGAGAATCAATGGTCTTGAACATCATCAACATTCCGAGACACAAGGAACGGAGGCCATCACCAGGTGGTCCTCTTTAATAGATAGGGAGAAATGAGAGCCCGCTCTGCTCCATCATTCAGAGTGGCGGGAGCTGAAACATTGCCTAATTCTAAAGCAGCGACAACTCCAGACCCCTGATGTTTAAATGGGAAACCCAGATAACACCCCTCATTCTAACTGCAGCCATGCCAACCAAGATAACAGCTGTCTCCATTCAAAGACACATATATCTGGTCTTGGTGACTATTGCCTTTTGTTTCTGTGGCTAGAACAAATGTAGCTTTGTGGCTTTAATTTTGTGCTCTTAACTAATTAAATTGTATATGTGAACTAAAATATTTGTATGCCCAAGATAATAAAAATAATCCATGATAAATAGAACAAATGGAGGTAAAGTAAAGTAGATTTAGTGGCACCAGAGTTTACTGAGCATCTGTGATTAGATTGTGTTCCCTACTATGCTTTGGGGACTGTAATTCAATCTGTAGTTTGAACTGATGACTTGTTTTCTGTAGAGGTTTAGAGGAAAAAAGGAATACTTGTTCTTAATATCTCAGGTTTCTCTTTCAGTGGTCATTTGTTCCATCTTGAGGGTGGGAAAGCAGGGTTTTACTTAGGAAAAGGAAGAATGGGTTTTCCTGCTGTCCTGGGAGCTGGGACAAGAAGGAGGGGAGATCCGGGAGCACAGACTCTTGTATCTGACGGTGAAGGTGGTATAGGGTGACTGAGCATCCTCATTTGCTTGAGCCTGTCCTGATTTTAGCACCTAGCACTTAAGACTCAGGATCCTGGAGGGGCACCTGGGTGGCTCAGTCAGTTAAGCATCTGACTTCGACTCAGGTCATGATCTCACAGCTCGTGGGTTCGAGCCCCACATCAGGCTCTATGCTGACAGCTCAGAGCCTGGAGCCTGCTTTGGTTTCTGTGTCTCCCTCTCTGCCCCTCCCCTGTTCATGCTCTGTCTGTCTCTCTCTCTCTCAAAAATAAATAAACATTAAAAAAAAATAAGGACTCAGGATCTTGTCCTGGGATAAGCAGAAGAGTCAGTCACCCACAGACGTCAAGGAGACACACATTTGTTCTTTATGCAATAACTTAAGGAATTGGTCTTTATACTCTACCGTTCTACTTCTCAGACTTTAGTGTGTTCACATATTACCTGGGTTTACATATTAACCGGGAATTTTGTTAAATGCAAATTCTGATTTAGTAGGTATGGGGGGTTCTGGAGATTTTGACAAGCTTCCAAGGGATGGAAAAGCTGTTCATCCATGCACTGCATTTAAATAACAAGCTTCTAGAGGGCATAGTAGTAAATTGGTAGGCTTGTCAAAGAGCAAATTAAGGAAACCTGCTCATTCTAATTCTTCTCAGTTCTTTTCCTTTCTCTCCTCAGAATTTTGCCTTTTAAACAAGCACCAGAGTTGATCCATGGACCATTCAGTTTTAACTAAAAAGTCTCTCTTTACCTTTTGGATAAAATACTATCCAAAAAGGGTCTCCAGAAAGTAGTGGATGACAAAATAGCTTTTTAAACTAAAATCTCAAGTGAGTGATTCTATATAAATGGAATACCAAATGGAGGGATTTTTCATTTTCTTCTGGTTATTTTGCCATGAAGTTAGAAGTTATTTCACTTCTTCAAGTGGAAATGTTGAAAATAGTTCACTATCAGTCTTGCCCCTGTTTGAGTGTCTGTCAACGGTGTCTGACAACAGTGTGGGCAATCAATAATTATTTGTTGAATAAATGACAATATGAGCTATCTAGAGCAGGGCTTCTCCAACATTAATGTGAAGAGGGATCACATAGAGATCTTATTACAAGTGCACATCCTAGGGAACCTGGGGGGCTCAGTTGCTTAAGACTTTTGATTTTAGATTAGGTCATGATCTCATGGTTGTGAGATGGAACCCCATGTCAGGCTCTCCACTGAGTGGAGCCTGCTTAGGATTCTTTCTCTGCTTCTTGCTCTCTGCCCCTCCTCCATGCTCACTCTTCTCTCTCTCTCAAAATAAATAAACTTTAAAAAAGTACAAATCCTAATTCAGTAGGTCTGGGGATTGACCTGATAGTCAGCATTTCCCATGTGCTCCTAGACAATGCCAGTGTCACGGACCACACTTTGAGTAGGAAGATTAAACCAACAAGAAGAATTTAAAGCTGTATATTTACATGTATTTCACCATACTAATAAATAACTAGAAGTGTGGTAGCAATTTTGACATTCAGAACATGCAAATGGCACCTAAAACTGAACTAAAACCATACATGTCTCTTGGTCATGGTCAGGCTTCTGTGTTGAAAATATAATTGCATTTAGTGTATACCAGCTCCTTTCACTTGGGATCTTTCAATTTACCATAAATATGCAACACGCACACAGGTATAGCTTAACAGCCAGCAAATATAAAGACTATTAAGCTGTCGCATTGTGACCTGATAAAATTGTTTGTCATGTATAAGTGAAAGTCAGTACCCTATAAGTTTAGGATGCCACAAAGGTAAGCCCATAATTGGGGTGGAGGTTGGGGAGAGTACACGTGTCCACAGTGAGCCAGCTAATTGAGCTGGAAAGAGTTCCACTGTGCTCCCCCAGGGAATTTCACTGCTCTGATGTTGCTCAATGTTTATTTTTAACAGAAACCAAACCAAATAACTTCTTGCCTCAGTTATGGCCACATTAAAAGAAATACAGACCATCAAACATTAAAAGCAAATCACATTGTCTTGGTACCTCTGGTAAATTGTTTACAAATGAAGAAGTAGGTTATTAATGTATGCTAAAAACATTTTAAAGATTCTCTTTATTCCATTTACTTTTTTACATCCTGCATCTAGTGGCCATTCCTACCTTCAGAATCCAGTTCCCAAGACTCCAACCCTCAAGCCTTGGGAATGTCTTTAATATCCTTTCCTCCCCTATTGTCTTCCCCTTCCATCTTGCTCTTTCCTGATAGTAAATAAAACTGGACTTTTTTCAACAAGAACATATAATTGTCTCCTGTTTTTTTTAACCTATCATTGTAGTTTGAGAAATAAATATTCTTTACCCCCCTCTTTCTTCTTCCTCTTTTTCTTCTTCTGCGGTTGCTTCTTCTTCTTCTTCGTCTTTTCCTCCTGAGCACTACATTTTATTTTTCTTTTTTTTAATAGTTCATTGTCAAATTGGTTTCCATATAACACCCAGTGTGAGCACTACATTTTCAAAACCAAACTGGGAAGGAGAGCCTTACCTTTAGTGGACTTGGGAGGAGAAAATTGAATATTCATGTGCTAATATTATTTCCTTGCTATAAACTATGTAAGATATCATCTAGCATCTTGAAGAAGTATATCGTTCAGAAAATTGACCAGTCCAAGAACAAGAATATTTAGATGATTTAGAATAGAATTAATTAGAATAGAATTTGCTATTGGATTGTCAAGGTTACAATATATGGTAATAATTAGTGAATTAATTAATTGGATGCTCTTCTGTAGCTAGTATTTGTTTTAAATATTTTTATGAATATTGTTGATTCCTGAAAGTCATTATAAAGGTTTATATTAACCTCATGCTCTTGCATACATAGTTACATGTTATTCAGAAAGCCAATATTTTGAAAGGTAGAATGGGAAACTGTCTCATGCTAAGGAAAATCCAGAACAATTATAATGTTCTAAAAATGCATTTGCATTCTTTTGAAATTCATATGCTAACTTGATCTAATAAAAGTTAAATAATTTCAGAAAATCCTTGCTCTGTCTATTGTGAAAAGTAAATAAAACCATTTGTATGTATTCACCCCTGTAAGTAGTGATAGTCTTTGGGGAAAAAAAGGTTATCATTAAGGAATCTGGTTTTGTTCCCTGCAAATATTATCATGCTATCATTTTCCTTGTTTGTTTTCTTGTTTTTTCTCATATCCCTTGCTCTTCTAGAACCAAATTTGATGGTGATTTGTGTTTGAATGGTAAAGTTTGTATTAATGAGACAACAGTTTTTTTTTAATTTGTATTGCAGAAAAGCATTATCTTTCTAAGTTTATGGTGTGTGTGTGTGTAATGAAACTCTCGTTACTATGTGAGAAGTAAATTTCAAAAGTGGACAGAAAGATCAGCATCTGTTATAGTAGTTCAAACAAGAAGTAATACCATGTTTCCTGGGCGGCTCAGTCAATTAAGCATCCGACTCGATTTTGGCTCAAGTTATGATCTCAGGGTTTGTGAGATGGGGCCCCATACTGGGCTCTGTCTGCCGTAACCCAGTGGAGCCTGCTTGCAATTCTCTCTTTCTCTCTCTCTCTCTCTCTCTCTCTCTCTCTCTCTCCCTCCCTCCCTCCCTCCCCTGTTTGCTCTCTGTCTCTCAAAATAAATCAATAAACATTAAAAAAAAGAAGTGATGCCAACTAAGGTATTGGGGATGAGGGAGAGAGGCAAATTGAGAGCATGGTGAACAATGAACATATCTAAGACATGCCATCAAGACAAATTCATGATCTGGAGTTTGGGGAAAGAGGAATCTAGGATCACTTTTGATATTCTGGTGTGTTTGAATGGGTAGTGATGCCTTTTACTGAGACAGGAAATCCTGGAAGAATGCCGACGAGGTTGAGTTTGGGGTTGGCACCACAGGTTCATGCACTCACTAATTGCTGTGGATTTGCCTGGCATATGAAGTTGAGACACATGCGTAGCTGTGAAAGGGCTATTCCACTGATGTGTCAAGCAACTTCCCATCCTCTGGATGCCTCTTTCAGAATTGCTTTACCCCTTTTTCTCTCCCTCTTTGCTCCTATTACCTTAGCCCTATTTGCCTTCTGATTCTGTCTGCATTACTGAAGATGCCTTTTAATTCTCCTTTTGCAGGCGTATTTTCCTAAAAGTTATGGAAGTAGAGTTGCTTTTCTTCACGTGAATGAACTACATCCCCATGAGTTTACCCCCTGCTTCTCCAATGAGTATCTCTTAGGCTCAAAGGACAACATTGCTTTTCTCTGAGATTCTTGAACGGAGGCTGTTCTGGGCACTCAATAAATATGGCCTGATGGGGAATGATGGTCACATGCATCATCCAGTTTTGGAGTTTGTGGGTTTTGTTATTATTTTGATAATTTAAAATTTTTATAGATAATAGTTTAATGTAGCTCTAAATTCTAACCCCTACCCTCAAGGATGCTCAGTTCTCTTTCCAGAAACAAGCACTCTTAACTCTGTCTGTATCTTTTCCAAGACATAATATAGAGAATTTTCAAGGTACAGAAAATCACTGTTGCTTGCAATACGTAGTCAGCCAAATGAATCATACTGTAACATAGTTAGTAGGGAACAGTGTCAGATATTCCAAACAGAGGAAAAAGAGAAACTAACATATTTTTTCTGTAAGCACTAGGAACTGTGCAAGATAATTTCTAGATGCTCATTTGTCTCATTAGTGAGACAGATATCATTTTATGAGATTGAGGACACAGGGAGGAAGTAGAGAAAGTAACACCGAGGTCCATCTCATTCCAGAACTCATTCTCTTCCACATCTGCATCGGAGAGCATGATTAATATAGGAGGCAGAGGTTAGTAGGTTTCTATGCACCTAAGACTTTATTCTATTGTATGTAGAGCTTTAAACCAAAAGTGGCATGCACCTTGGTACAGAATTGCTACCCCATCTAAAGTCCTTAGGAACACAGTGCAGAACAAACTGAAATTTGAGGAGTTTAGATGAGATTTGTAGAGCTGTAGAGAAAGTTTTGCATTGTCTCTGAATTGGTGATTCTCAGCGACAGAGTCATTTACAAGATGGGGGCAATCATAGAAAGCAGTGGCTTTTAAAAAACACTTTAGCTGCCAAAAATCTCATTCCAGTTCTCTGGAAGAGTGCTGTTGCACCAAGTTTAATTCACCAGCCCACTGCCTTTCTGGAAGTTGTGAGATTGGAGAGTTGCTTTTGTCCAAATGAATAAACACCAGCAAGATGAGCCGACCAGCTTGTCCTTGGTTGAGCTTGATATGATCCGACATCTAGAACTTCTTCCCCTGGTTGTGTCTCTGAGATATCTCTGTCTTTCCTCTTTATTTCTCTCAATCTTTCTCTTCCTCAGTCTTCTTTTCTTTTAATAACGGAATGTGGTCAGTTCTGAGAGAGTCTCAGGAAAAGAAATCAGTGTCTATCTATTCTTCCTGAACAGTATTAATTGCCAGTCATGGTAACTAACAGCAAATATGCCTTTTATGTATATAATTAGGGATTATGGATCAATCACCTTCATTGACATTTGTCCGTACAACTTGAATAGGTTTGTTTTTGGTTTTAGTCCAGAAAAGAGACTTCTCTCCTTTTTAAAGAAAAAAAACCATTTTTTATTAGTTTTGAGAGAGAAAGAGCACATACGTGTGCTTGCACAGGTGGTTAAGTGGGGGAGGGGCAGAGAGAGAGGGACAAAGAGAGAATCCCAGGCAGGCTTTGCACTGCCACCTCAGAGACAGATGCAGGGTTCAAGCCCAGGAACGGTGAGATCAGGACCTGAGCCCAAACCGAAACTGATGTTTAACTGACTGAGCCACATAGGCACCCTCCTTTTTATTTAATTTTTTTTTGGAGAATTTATTTCTCTACCACCGTGGGCTCCAAATGGACCTATCCCCAAAAATTTTTGAAAAGATGAGTAGGTTCCTTGGGGCCATAAACATAGCTTCTGTGAGATCCTTCTCCTTGACCAAGTATAGCGTGAGTTGGGCATGAAAACTAAGCCTGGCCACTTGTCCTCTCCCCTTTGGAACCCTGACTCTTTAGAAGAATGGGTAATTAATGATGAAGCAATTGTATTTATTTCTGCGTTAATGGTACCCTTCTATGAGCTGTGGTTCTGTAACTATCCCATCCACTGCCTATAAATCTCTCCTTTTTTGGAAGTTAACAAGTTACAAGTTCTATTGCTTGCAGCCATAGGATTACCAGATAATTAATGACATCCCACTCCACAGTGGATTTAGACTAATTCCTGGAAATATTATAAAATATACACAGAAACAATTAGGATGACATTGTAACACAGAAACATCAGAGTACTTCTGCCTGAGATTCTGTGGCTGAGATGCCATTATTGAAAACACAGTTTTACTGAGTGGCTTCTAAGGACTCTCGCCTCTGGGAGAAGTGGTACTGGGGTTTGGAAAAGAATTGCACAGAGCTGCCTGTGCAGGAATTGACTTAGGGCAGGAAAAGCCTGAGATACCTCAAAAGTGAATAAAAGAGGAAAAGAGATGAGGAGTAGATTTATCATTCAACTCTATGATAATAGAATTGGGACTCAATGATGTTGGACAAGATGATGAATGGTATTGGATAAAATCTCTTCTTTTACTATGATTAGGTTTTAGCCAGGTAACATTTAAAATTTTTATCTTTTATTAAATGGTATAGAATAGGAATATTTCATTAACTAGAGTATTTTTTTTCTCTCCAGGAATATCATAGATTTTTTGCTTATTCAGTTTAGGAGAAAAAGGTATGTAAGTGATTATGTAGCTAGTCCTCATAAGGTTCCAAAATTAGAAAGGCCTTTTTTAGTTCGGGAAAGATTAACAATCTGGGTGTTAACATTTATAAGACACGGGAGAAATTACTGACACAGGTCGCAAACCGGAACCTCCTGTATATATTTGTCCTTCTCAATGTGAATGAAGTCCGCCATGCCACTTCTCCAAACAAATCGTGCATTAAAGTTTGCTGCCTTTTCTTAAATCATTATATAAGGTTTGTTTCATCAGTCTCCATATGAGGTAGCCTTTATGAGGAACATGCTGTGATAAATTATTTTCCCTCCTGTTAGAATGAATACCTGTAACTATTAAGAAACTCCTTGCATTTCCTGGTTTGTTTGGAAGTGTGTTCACAATGGATGCTTCTTCTGTTAGTAGAATATACCAGCAGGTCCTTTGAAATGACAGTGTAGGAAGCAGTGTGCTGGTTTGTACTTAAAAGTTTCGACTCCATTGTTAATGCCCAGATTTTGTCTGCATATTTTAGGAATAAGTATAGCCCATTCCTACCTGCAGATTTAGTGGCTGGTCCCTCCTTTGTGCATCCTGCTTTTACCAGGGAAGATTTCCCAATCAGGATCATGGAAGATGGGGCAGAACAAAATGGCAGAACATCTCTGCGTTCTTGGCCAGTCACGTCAGAGTTAAGATGTTTCTACAAGTCCTTATTGTCTTTCTTTTGAGAATGGAACAGTAGGGAAGGGCAAGAGAAATTAATTAATTAATTAATTTATTTATTTAATGTTTGTTTATTTTTGAGAGAGAGAGGCAGGGCACGAGCAAGGGAGGGGTAGAGAGAGGGGGAGACATAGAATCTGAAGCAGGCTCTAGGCTCTGAGCTGTCAGTGCAGAGCCCGATGTAGGGCTCGAACCCACAAACTGTGAGATCATGACCTGAGCCGAAGTCAGATGCTTAACTTACTGAGCCACCCAGGCATCCTTGGACAAGAGAAATTTAAAAGGTTCTCATCCTCTGTTCTCTTTTTTGTTGGATATTCTATAAAGTTCTATTTCAGAAAAATGACAGAGAGTGTCAGCAGACAAACGATGCTGAGATCTATGAAAAAAACTATGAATTTTTTTCACTCTTATTTTAAAAAAAAACAGTCCCTACCATTTTATGGCTAAAAGTTAAGTCACAATTATTTTATATGCCAACGTTATGATCATGGTAAAAGTTACTGGTTTATTACTAAAGAGCAAGCTTCCATGGCCCCAAGGAAGCATCCAGATTATTCCTGGCAGTCTTCAAAGGGTGGCTCATGTATGCCCACCTTCCATGTACCAGTCATCTTCCTTGCTAGCTTCTAATTGACTATATCTGCATAACTGCAATCAGGGCTCACCTTGGCTACTTATCTGGAGAACTCTGTTGTACACTCCACGATGCCATCTTTGTGGGGTTTTTTAATTAAATTTTTTTAATGTTTCTTTATTTTGAAGGAGAGAGAGACAGAGTGTGAGCAAGGGAGGGCTGAGAGAGAGAAGAAGATACAGAATCTGAATCAGGTTCCAGGCTTTGAGCCGTCAGCACAGATCCTGACACGAGTCTTAAACCTGCGAACGGTGAGATCATGACCCAAACCTAAGTAAAGTGCTCAACTGGTTGAACCCCCCAGGTTCTCCCCCACCCCCAGGTACCATCTTTGGATGCTCCTCTGGCTCTAGTTTTGGGACCCTAGACCATGCTTAGGTTCTCGTTAGAGAGAGAAAAAAAAACTGTTGTCTTTCCATCTCTGTGCTATAATTTGTCACCTTGCCCCCAAATTAGCTTTGCCTGTGTTGATACTAAGTTGGTCTTTAATCTTCTGCATCTAAACCCCTCTGTCCACAGGTGGCTCCAGATCGATGAGAGGAACTGAGTAGGGAGTGGATTTGGTTTCCATCCCAGCTTGAATGTCCTCATCACCTTTGCAAGCCCCAAACTCCGACTCCCTATCAAAATCTTCTCCCTCCTTCTCTAGTAATAAAATAAAGCCTTCTGGGCATGTCAAGGGTAGCAAGCACAGGCAGAGTTTGCGAAAGAACAGTCTGGAATGAGTACTGACAAGGCAGAGCAAGGAGGTGTTCCTACTCTCAAGGCCTCCATTTCAGCTCAGCCAAAGCCTCGTGTTATGTAAAAGATGAGAAATAATGGCCCAGACTGGTTGCATTTCCTCCCTGAAGTTACCCAGCAAATTATTTACCAGGCCTCCCTCACCACTAACACTCTCATCTTGGTACTGGCAATATCTGAGGTGCGGTTCAGTGATCTATACAAGGGGAAATTAGATTCAAACAAACATAACAACTTGTCCTGGAGTGAAAAGCAGATGTATAATTTCTCTCATTTGTCCCCACTTTATTTAATAGCCCACATAGGGAGCTTATTTAAAACTACAAAACAACAACATACCAATCCAGCCAATATTATGAGAAGATCTCATTGAATCATCAGCATAATAGCAATTATTATTTTCTTCTGTGATGTAATAACCTAGAGGGAAAATCAGGGTTGGGGGTGGTGAGCTAAATGAGAGTCAGAATTGTGCTCTTTAAGATGAAAGCAAGAAAGTTATTTAAGATGGAATTTGTGGACACATCCTAAGTATTCTTCTTTATCTGTGACATTGTTTTTTATGCTTTTATTCAGTCACCAACTCTTGAATACCTACTATGCTGGGTGCTAAGCACAGTCTAAGGAGCACATTAGACAGGGTCTCCAGCTTCATGGAGCTTGGAGTCTAATGTGAGAGTGTTAGGGGGACAGGTATTAAATAAATACATCAATAATTTATATGTTTAATATGTGCTGTGAAAGGAAGTTACATCGGGGCCATGAGAGTAGCACCCAGAGTTGATTGGGGCAGTTGGTTCAGTCAGTGGAGCATGTGACTATTGGTCTCTGGGTTTGTAGGTTTTAGCCCCACATTGGGGATAGGTGATGGGGATAGATGGGAGTACATGATGGAGTTTGATGGGGATGGATGATAGGGTTTGGTCAGGAGAGATGATGCGGTCTGATGGGGATAGACATGGGGATGGATGGGGATGGACGATGGGGTTAGATGATGGGGATAAATGATGAGGACAGATGATGGGGTTTGGTGGGGAGAAATGATGGGGTTTAATGGGGAGAGATGATGGGGTAGGACCAGTGGACAGGAAGAGCTGAGCTGAGATTGTGAAGAATGACTGGTTATAATTACGGAGTTGGGGGAGGTAAAGATAAAAGGAAGGTCTCTGGAAAGACTTTGACATGCTAGAGAGGATTCCTAAGATACCCGAGAACTTGCTATTGTTAAGCTAAGGTTGTTTTCCCTATAGTAAGGCATTAACATTAAGACAGTAGGGGGTTCCTGATGTGATGATGTACTCTGTATTTGACTCAAGTATTTGTCAATGGGCTGCAGATTATAAAGAAATTAATTTTACCTGCTATTTCCATCTTGTCTTTGTTCCCCACATCACTATGGAGGGGGAGGTGATAGTAGAGCTCCAGAAACCAGAGTCCATAGGTTTCTGGAGATTAGACATTTGATAAGACTGCCTTTTTCTTGTAATTCGCTAAAACATTTATAAACTGATGGAGACTCAGGTCCTGCATTAATGTGATCCCTATCAGTTAACCATTTGTTTTCTTTCCTTTCCTTTGTTCTTGGGCAGCCAGAAGTGCCTGAGGAATACCACACATGGCCCACTTGGGAGGAGGGGGGGGTATACTAGCTTGTGCTTTACCCTCAGCTTGCCTTGTGCTCCCTCCTCAGTAGAGATTACCTTAAAGTTGTTGTTGTTGTTTTTCTTAATCTTAAAAAGCAAGACAGAACAAAGAAACTAGAGAGGATGGTTGCAAATTCAGGGAGTTTTCTCAAAGAACTGATATTTTTGAGACAATATCTGAAGGATGAATAGGGGTTTAGTAGGTTAAATTGGGAGAAGATTTTCAGGAAGGAAGAGCAGCATCTGAAAAGGTCTTGGAAACCTGAGGCCTTAAGGCCACAACAGGGGAGTTGCAGGGCCACTCAGGTCCTTGGGTTGTGCCCTATTAGCAGGAATCCATAGAAAGACATTAAGTAAATGAGTGCTGTGTCTGTTTGCATTTTTAAGCCATGACTCCAGCAAGTTCTGTGTTGGACATTGTCCAGTCTCTGTCCATATAGTAGCCCATTGAATCCTCCTACAAATGTGCAAGCTGCGTATTGGAGGCAGTAAGTGATTTCCTTAAGGCTACCCACTTAAGACTTTCCACAGGCAAGATTCACACCAGGTCAGCAGACTTCTAAGCCCACATTCGTAACCATTATTCTGTGTTGCCTCTAGTGCTAAGAAAAGCTCTCCTGTTGTTTGTGGCCAAACCTCATTCTAACTCTAATTACCTAATATTCCACTCTTAATAATTACTTCAAGAGAAAAAATTCAATCATGACCACATTTATCGCTATATCTATGCCAATGGATGTAATTAGAAAAGAAATAATTTCATTCCATTCATGCCAAGGGCAATGTTGAGCCTTTGGAAATAAAATGCTTGAAGACCTTCAGATCTAGAATCTTAGCAATGTTAAGATTGGGAAGTGCTTTGGGGAGATGAGTTCTTTTCTGAGTATTGTGCCGCTTTAAAAGAATCATAGCATCTCAGCCTGTTGAAAAGTCTTCTAAAAAAAAAAATAAGGAAGGAAAGAAGGAAGGAAAAGAGAAAGGAAACCTTCTAGATGGAAGTCAGTCTGGGATTTTGTTGGTGCAAGACTGGCCCTAGTTTATCTTCACACAGTTTTTATCCACTGATGAACTGGACTTCAAATCTTGGTGGCTCTGGCTTTCGAAGGAAGTCCTAGCCCTTGGGCAGAAAGCCTTAAGGTGGCAATGTGCATATTGCTGAGTAGGGGTTCTGAGCAAAGGCTGACCTGTTGACCGGATCTGTAATACATCAAACTGTCCACCTGATTGAAGGCAAGGAACTTTGTTCCCAGAGATTTTAAAGTGAAAACAGACACCCAGGTAACACATTTCTGACCGCCTTGATCTGTCATGACTTCAAACACACTTACCCAGAACACCTCTTTCATGTAGGACCATGCTGCCTAGCTGTCAGCTGCAGGCATCCCCTTCTTGTGCATCTCACGATGGAAAGAATTCAATTTTAAAACTTACTTTGGAGCAGCGCCCACTGAAGTTGGGTGCTCTCAGCATATTTCTAGGGTATTTGGGTTTTTTTCCTTTAATTTATTTCTGGGTATAGAAATTTGATAGTTGACAGTTACTTCAGTATCCATCAAGTTCTCCTTGGATATGATTCGTATCAGACAACAGGGGCCATGCCCTCTCTGAGGATTTGCCTCACTCCCCATTCCTGCACCACCTGCCAGGATCTTACTGTGTCTCATTATTGTGCTTTAAAATTAGTTGACCTGGTTTTAAATCCAACTCTGCCATTCTGCTAAATGATCTCGGAACAGTTGCTAACCCCCTCATCTGTTTTCTTATCTCCAAAATGGGAATAAATATATCTTAGGTGTTCTGGTATATTTGTTTTATGCTTCCCAAATTTTCCTCTGTTCCTCTCTTTATGACCTTTGCCATGTTCTTCTCACTGGTGTAGCAGACCTATATCTCCTGTCTTCATTTATGCTGGTCTTGGTCATTTGACTTCATTTATTTGATCGATGCAATGTTAGAAGACATTGTGAGAAATAAAACCACTACCCCAAAGAAGGGACACAGAGATTCAAGGCAAAGTGAAGCAAAGCTTTAATGGATATGGCACAGACACACTCAGGACTTAAAGCCAGCAATGCATCTCCTAGCACTCAAGTTCCTCCCCTGGTTCCTCATTGGCTGAGTACTACAGAGGTTACCACCTTACCCGGAAATCACCTATGTTCATGTAAGGCAAAAAGTAGTCTGATCGAAACAAATGCCCATTCCTTGAGGTGATACAGAGACTTTGGTTCTTTGGTGCATGCTCATTGCAAATCCTATGAAAAATAAGCCCATGGCATGGAGAGGGGAAGAAGAACCAGGAAGGGAAGTGTCTTAGGATTTGGGACTCCATTGCATCTGTGTGTGTGGTGTTTGGGGGATAGGTGTTCATATTTCTAGTAGATTGTAAACCTACTGTTAACTAGACCGCACAGCTTTTATTTGGTATTTCTGAAAATGAATCATCTCGTTGACTTCTCACAGACTTGATATAAGCAGAGGCTTTAGAAGTGCTGGGCAGTCGGGTTTATCCTCATGTATTTCTTTCATCACTCTCAGAATAACGGTCTCTAGACAGTCCACCTGCTCGTGTGGTTAGGGATCTGACCTCAACTCGTACCGCAGTAAAGAGCCAGGCACAGTCTAGGTGCTCCTGACCCACGGATAACAGGAGTGAACTATAAAAATGCTTATTGTGGAACACTGTTGAGAGTTTTTAGATTGGTTTCCTTGCATATATGAGACACATTCAGGTTGTTGTGAGATTTAAATTCCAGTTCTCTTCTCTGACGTTACCACACACTCTTATTTTACCCAATACAATATGCATTGTTTGGTAGCTGTGACAGGCCACTGTTGCTTTTCATTCTCAGCTTTTATTTTCCCTTCTTCTGGGGAGATGCTTCATTTTTTTTTCTCACTGAAGATCTCCTCTCCTGCAGTTTCATTCTGTGTCATCAGGTGGAATCACCTCCGGGGGCAAGCATGAGGCCTTCCCACCTCCCTTGACCCAGGAGTGTGTGGCCCAGGGTAGTCCCATCAGATGGACTCTCAGGAATTTACAGGGACCTATTGGGAAGGAGACTTTATTTCCTCCAGAGATGCTGAGCTGGCAGAATGGAAGTCTGGGATTTCTAGTAGCCACCTCCGTGGTGTGAAAGGCACCTATCCAAGAAGAAAGCCACCATGGAAGAAGACAGAAAGGAGACATGGAGACAGGCAGACACTTCCTACGTTATTGTCTCAGCCACTTGAAACAGCTATATATGAATCCAAACATCCATAGACTTACAGTCAGATGATCCAAGAAATTACAGTTTGGGTGTGGTCAGTTTATATTGAGTATTTGATTCTTGCACAATTTCAAGTCTTAACGTTCTGTTTATTTCACTATAGAAATTACTTTTCTTCTGTGGTTAACTATCTTGTCTCATTTAGCGAAGCACAAAGCTTTGTGTTCCCCACTGGAAATGGCATAGTCCCTTGTCCATAGTGGGTATTCATTTACATTTGAATTATTGATTAAATGGATAAATATATTTGTCAGTATTAGATAGACACACAGAGGTTACATGGTATATGGTTTGTTCCAACACTCATTTCAGTTATTTCGATATATATCTAGGAATGGGATTGTGGGTCCAGGTGGTCACACATGTTTAACTCCTTGAAGAACTGCCGGACTTTCTTCTACAGCCCTAGTCTTTGGTTTTGGTTGTTTCTACTAGTTGGGGGCTGATGATTCTTGGCTAGCATACATTCTAGGTGGCCAGATAGGGCAGTCTGGGTGATCTAGTTAAGAAATGGTCATCAAACTGAGGGCACTGCCAGTTGAGTGATTCTTTATGGTTTTTCTGCAGCCATGGAGGAGATGGGCAGGGAAGGGGAGATGGAGGTAGGAAAGGGCTCCTGTCAGGCTCAGAGCGCAGGCATGTTGAGTGAGGGAAGAGCCAGCAGCTGGATGACAGCCAGTGTGGAATGCTGGGGTGGCAGGCTGAGCCTGAAGATCCATGCTCAGTAGTTCTGCTTTCTGCCTTTCCCGGTCCATTGCCATGATTCTTTCTTGGACACGTGCATTCTTCAATGCCTGTTGACTCTCAGCCATCCCGTGGTCTGTTGCTGTCACTTGCAAGAATTTGGCTGTCAGGGAGGATGCCAGCAGGCCTTTTAAAAGCCACTGCAAACTTTCATTGCTAACTTGTAACTTGGAGGAACTTTGAGAGAAGGGTTATAAATAAAACGCATGCATCAATCTGGGTTTCGCAACAGGAATGCAATTCCACTCTGTGGCTAGAGATAAAACATGTCTTGCCGTGCACAGTGAGCCCTTCGCCGTGCTTGCATTTTATTTCCCATCACAATCTAAGTTATGGCAGATGAAGCTGCTCATAAGGTAGGAGGTTATACAACCCCATGCTAATTGACACTTACACATTATGGTGTGTTTTAAAGGGTCCAAGTGCTGCCTTTTTTTTTTTCTGGAAACTAAGGCTTGGAGGACGGGAGAGGGATTAAAAGATCCCCACAGGACAGAGGTGAGTATGGTCTGACTCTGCAGCTAGGTCATGTCTTTGAGAACAGTGTCTGAGTCTTAGGTCTCTTTGTGCCTTAAAATGCCTGGGAGAGTCAGCCACACAAAGGGCATGCATTAGTATTAATGAGCGTGCTGCTGCTACCAGGAAGTGTTCTGATAAACGTTCAATTCGTAGCCAAAAAGCCAATGAGGTAAACCCTTTGTTGAGTGCTTTGTATGTCTTATTCTGATTTCATGTTCATAATCATTATAGGAATGTACTACTACTATTATTTCCATTTTACAGGTGGGAAACTGAGCATCAAGGGGTAATAGTTATTTCGTCAGGCTTTTGGCTGGTCGAAGACAGGACCAGCATCTGGCCCCAGGATGGGCAGCGACATTGTTGTAACCACCATCCTCATCCTGCCCTCCCCAGCCACCTCAGATTACCCATAAAGAAGTATTCTATCTCCCTTCTTCTTTATCCCTCTATCTTCCTTTCTTCCCCCTTGCTTTTGAATTTCCTTTTTCTTGATTTCTTAGGGTCAGTAGAAGCCAGTTCTTGTTCCATTTCTTTGTTTACATGTCTGTTTATTATTTCATTCAGTCAGATGATGTTTTGAATAACTATTAATTATCAAGCACTTTTGTAGTCGCTGTGGACACAAAGATGGGATGATAGGACTTCCCTGGCTTTGGAAACAGATAATCAGAGAAAAATTGAGCGCTGTGTTGTGGGCTGGAGTTGAGAGAATGGCGGGATACTACAGAAAGGAGCACATTGAAGGTGTGCCAAGCCAGTCAGGGCCAGGAGCAGCATCCCGGAAGAGGTGACACCTGGGGTGGCATCTGTCTGGTCTGCATCAGAAGGGTAAGGAACTGGCGATGTGAATGAAATCAAGGTGCATATAGTTCTCTTTCATCCAGATTTCCGAACCTTTGATACCTTTTTCATTTTAAAGTAATAGAATGGGGGGAGGGGGCGCATGGGTGGCTCAGTGAAGCAACCGACTCCAGCTCAGGTCCATGGTCTCATGGTTGGTGAGTTCCAGCCCCAAATCAGGCTGTCTCCTGTCAGCCCTGAGCTCACTTTAGACTCCTCTGTTCCCTCCTCTCTCTCTGCCTCTTCCCTAGTGGTTCTCTCTCCCTCTGTCTCAAAAATAAACATTAAAAAAATAAAGTAATAAAATTGTTAAGAGAAAGTTCAAGAATATAAATAGTTGTCTTCCCAACAAGGCTACAACTCAAGATGTCACTTTGCTTTAAACACAAAGTGGCAATTTGTAGTAAAATCTGTTTTGTTTTTATCATTAACATGCTAAACACATCTCTGTGTTTGTTAATAATCATCATAACAAATAATAATAAAAGTCTGTAGGTTACATTTGCCCTGTTTTGGCAGCATAATGCAGACAAGAGAACATGGATCAGGTTCCTACGAAAGGAAGCCCCTCTTTGGATTCACCTGAACCACCCACTACCTTGAAAAGAGTCTTTCTTGTATTTACTCTTTGTTTTGCCTTACTTGGAAAATTTTGCTTAATCATTTTTTTACCTTTTCATAAAGAAAAACTTGAAAAAACATTTAATATGCTTTTTGTGAGCTTTGTAATAGTATTACAAAAATAATACAGGTGGATTATAAAGAGAAACTGTTAACCATTCAGAAGTGATAGTGAAGAAGTAATATTGTCCATTGTCCCTTCTCAGTCCCTGGAGGTGACCATCAGCAACAACTTTGTGTGCATCCTAGATCTGGGTTTCTCAGCCTCACTCCTGCAGTATTGACAGTCGGGCTCAGATAACTCTGTGTTATGGGGGTCTGCTGTGTGTATTGTAGGGTGTTTAACAGCACCCCTGACCTCCACACCACGAGGTGCCGGTAGCACCTCCCACTCCACCCTAGCTGTGACAACCAAAGATATCTCCAGACATTGCAAAATGTCCCCTAGGGGCAAAATTGTCCCTGTTGAAAACTACTGTTGTAGATGTTCTAAAACACACTCATAAAATGCAAGAATCAATGCAAAAGTCAGAAATTATTGGATATATGCAAGGTAATTTGGAAAAGGAGAGGGAAAGTAATTATTAGAAAAGGAGTTATATGCTTAGGACAAGGAAGTTGAAACCACAAAAGGATTCTTGCTTTTTGAATCGTCTATTTTGACAGGAAAGGTCCAAATACTGGCATATGGGAAGCATTTTGTAGTTCCATTTTGCTCTTCCCTTTTAAAACTGCACAATCATTCCACAGTTAGTGAGTATTTGTTCACTGTATCCCTGCAGAGTGCATGAGTCCTCGATCGATAACACAAGGGAAGAAACTGCAAGAGGGCGAGGTAGGCAGCCGGTGTGAAGAGAAGAGAATGTAACGGGAAGCACGAAGACAGTGGCCGCTAAATACAGGAGGTTGAGGGCGCCCCAGATGGTCGAGGCAGTGACGGTGATCCTATGCTAGAAAGCTGATCTGCGGTCCAGAGGGAGACACTGAGATCAGTGGAAAGCTCTCTCATGCAGACACAAGCAAGATCTCAGGAATCTGGCACATCTGAATTCAAATCCTGGCTGAATTCAGCCAGGAGTCCTTAGCTTGGGGGGCTCTGCATTGCCACATCTGCAGAAATGGCATACCTTCTTACACTTTGGGTAGGCATGCCAATAGAGTTGAAAACAGACCTGGGCTCACTGCCCATACCTCTTACTTGCTGTGTAATTCAACTTGACCTCTTTGTCTCATGTCTGCCCATCCTATTTTTCTCACCTGGGAAGGACAGGGGTAATTTTAGCACATCAGATTGTAAACATTGAGTCCATCATGTTAGTGAATGTAAAATGGCTGTTAGTAACTGCTCACCAGTTGTTAGCTGTTTTATTATCACTCGAGTATTTCCCATTGGTTGCTGTGAGGTTTCCAGATGCGGAGAGACCTCATTCACACATTGCCTGGCATAGTGTAAAGCATTCAGTGAATGGTGGTGCTTGGGTAGTTTCCCTCCCTCTCTCTTTTTCTCTCTCTCTCTCTCCCTCCCCCCCCCCCACTGGCCCCATGTCTCCCCCTCCCCCTCCCCGTCTCCTGCTCTGATCCTCTCTTTCTGTCCTCTTCCTGCCCTGTTTTTTTCTTTTTTATCTTTTTCTTTCTCCTTTGCTACAAGCCTCAGAGCTCAGGAAAGAGAGAACTGACCCTAAGAGCACACGATTTATTTTTCTCACGCTCATTTCTGTTTTAATAATTATCATATTGACTCTGAATTTATTACACTACAAGAATGACTTTATGTGGAATCTCATGAATTTAAACATTAATGTAAGATAAATTAGTTTTAAATTGAATTCCTCGAATGCAATGGAATGTGTTTCCGTATGATGAATAAGGAATTTTCCAAATAAAATCTAAATCTCTGATGTTCCATTTTTGAGCAGGTGGAAGAAATATGTGGGGATATTTGATAAGGTTAAAATATGATTGCTCTGCATGCTATAAACTAACTTTTTAGTTTGGGGAGAAAGCAGTCTGGGGCCAGAGTTAAGTAGATAAAATGTGAAGATTTCTATGGACATGCTTATTAACTCTCCTAGTTACCTCCTATTTACCACCAGTTCTGTTAACACATAGTACCCTTCAAAGGGGCACACTTTTTTTTTAAACATTTTTAAATTAATCTATTCCCTTGTTAGAGGTTAATTAAAAACAAAACAAAACAAAACAAAACAAAACCCTTAGCATCTGCTTTAATCCTATTTTCTCTTAAAGCTCTTTCTTTTAATATGAACTCCAAAGTCCTGAAAATGCTCTTCTAGAAAGCAGGCCAAAAAGCAAGTGGTCACAGACGAAGAAAGTAAATCCATTAAAGAAGAAATGGGAAAACATGTTCTGCCCCTTATCAGACCCAGAATTATCAGTGAATGAGAAGTGCTTATGGGGAAGGAAGAGAAGTTTCACTCAGTTCATGGAGGCCTCTGTATGGTGACAGCTGGTGACTTCCTGAGTATTATTTGTCACGCTTCAGCAGGGTGATCTTTTCAAAGCCCAAGTGTGACTATGCCACTCCCCCGCTTTCCAAGGCCTTCCAGATAAAGGCAAAACCCATCACTCAGCCTGCAAGGCTCAGAGCACCTGTGCCCAGCCTCAGCCTCCTCTCTCACCTCCCTCCTTTCCCTGATCTCCTAGGGCCGTGTCCCCGCCCTCCCAAGGGGGTCATGTGCATGGGTCGAGCCCCACCTGCGTCTCTGCTTTCTCTTCCACTCTCACCTGGTAGTTCTCTCCTAGTCTTTGGGTCCCGGGTGAACTTTTGCCTCCTCAGTGATGTCTGCCCTGAAACCCCACTGTTATCCCTCAGGGAGCATCGGGCTCCTCTCCTGGGTAGCCCTAATTGCAGTTGTAATTTTACATGTATTTCAGAGCAGTTTTGATTAATGCTTTTTTTAAAATTCAATACACTGTATGCTTCATAGGGGACAAATCTTGTGTCCTTTTTGCTCATCAGTTCCTCCCCACCGTACAGCTCACTACTGACACTTTGTGGGCTCTTGAGAAGATGAATCAGAGGCCCTCGACCGTGCTTACCTAAAGACCCAGCAGAGAAGGGGAGAGGGGGCATGGGGCATGGGACAGAAACCAGACAGCCATTTAGCTTGAGGAGGAAGGCCAGTGCCTCACTGATGGGATTCTAGGACTTTCCCTTGGTCCTTGTGGAAACTTTATTTGTATTTGTCCAGTGAATGGAGAACAATGATGAAAACAACAACAACAACAACAACAAAAACAAAGAAATGGTAGGTGCGTCATCTTGCCCCAAAGAGGAAGCCATTTGAAAGGAGGTTAATGAAATGCATTCAGAAAAAAAACGCATTAAAGAAAGAGAACCTGATAAACTCCACTTCGAGGACTTTAATCAGCATGAGTACATACACAAGGGAGCAAGAATATATGAGGAAGTAAACTCACTGTGAAGCCAAGTCCATCAGTACATTGTCTGGGTGCATTTCAGTTTATCCATACACTGAACTACTGTTCACTTTAATCTACCATTAAAAGGAATGAGATTTACTTATGGGTCCTAGTATGAGAAGTATTATATTATTTGTTAATGAAAACAGATATTTGCAAAATCATGTATGTTCTGTAAATATGTTTTCTTAAAGAGTCTTATAGGCATGAGTGTCTAAGAAGAGATTGTGTGTGCATTGTAATGTGCGCAACGAGGAAAGTCTGAAATGATACACAGCTGTTATTCCTGGTTAGTGCCTAGAGGAAAGATTGATGCGGGAGAAATTCTACTCTTCATTTTCATTTTTTTATATGAGCCTTAATAACTAACAAAGTGGGACAGTGGACTGATGATGAAAAATGTCACAGGAACTCTAGTTCCGAAGGGCACTTGGGAGGCATTTTGGTTTGTCACACTGGAGGACGGGGTGGGTGCTGTTGGCATCTGATGGATAGGGAGCAGGAAGTCTGCTGAACATCCTACGGTACACAGGACAGCCCTTGTCACAGACTTTCCAGCCACAATGTCAACAATCCAGAGACTGAGAAACTGGTATCTGCTGACTCCCTGCTCTTCCTGTTCTGGTCATTCTGGGAGGATGAGTTCCTTTGAAGTGATGGCAAGGGGTGGAAAGAGTTATTGAGGTAAAGGCAGCCATGACTGTAGAACACGCAGGCCACTCCCTGGTGGTTCTGCTACTTCCTTTGTCCCCTGCAGAGAGAGCATAATCGTCTTGGTGGAAAACCATTGGCCTAGAAGAGACTTTTATGCTGCCTGTGTTTCTAGGGTCTTCGTGCCAGGATTTCTATGGCATTTTTCTTCATTTCTGCTCCTTTTTAGCTCCCAGGTAAAAGTGGCAAGGCAGTGTGTTGTGGGTCCAGAGATATTTTAATTGTAGCACCTAAGAAATTCTCCAAATACAGATACCGGCTAACCCTTTGACTTGCCTAAGCCTTTTCCCCCAGTGTGTCTCACCCTCCGCCTCTAGTCACATTTATCTCGAGCTCAGTCTTACGGTAGAGCTGGGCAGATCTGTGATGCTCACTTGTCACTGTGCTCTCTTCATGCGCAGGAGTCCTGCTCGTTATAATTTCATTAGCACCGTTGGCGGTAGGAAATGAGAGAGGAGCCAGTACTGTTTAGTCTCACTGTAAATCTTGGTTCAGTTTCACTAGAATTTAAGTATATTCTCAGCTCACCCAAGTCTTGCAGTCCAAGATGTAAAAATTCACAAGCTGTCTTTTCTTAGACTCCATGGCTTCTCCCAGTGCTGTGCTGGGTCATATGTATTCTCTAGATTTTACTGAGGTAACATATTTCAGTGCTATTATCTAAGCACAAAATGGAAAGACCCTGAAACATATTTAACCGTGTAATTATGCCCATGCAAATCCTCCAAACCAAATGCCTATTATATACTTTTTTACATAGCCTAATATATTACCCTTATCAATAAGAGATTGATAGAAGAGATTTACCCTTCTGATCATTACATCCAGAGTGGGGTGAGCGGTTAATACAATTATCTGAGTCAGTCAGGGAAATTACTCTTCACCCTGAGTCAGGGTTGTGGAGATTGTCCTCAAATGGAGGAACACGAAGCATTTTTTTATACAAAGATGATAAGTAGCTCAGTTCCATTATTCATAACTTTTATTCTTTTCGTTCATCTCTTGGGTTTGAAAAGAGCTGGTTCTTTGGGCAATGTTTTCATTCCATTTCCACATCTTTGGGAAGAGGCGACAGTAGGTCTAACATGACCCAGAATTTGGGGAATTTTATAATCATCTAGAAGAGAATGCTGAGGGAGCATCACTTATGCCGTGAAGGGAATAGGGAAAACAGAGTCTTAGTCCTAAACGACACCCTAATGCTCTGCAAAAGCAGGTGGAATAAAATAGCTGTGGTTAAAATGGGGAGATTTTGCTAATCCACGGGATGGTGTCACTAAATAAGGCGCTTGGGAATTAATTGACTCTTCTCAAGAATATAATCGCACAATAATCAAGCATTTGCAGACAAAACTTAATGCTATTTATTACGTGAGAATAAAACTTTTTCCTGATAATTCAAAACCAGGGATTTGACTTTGTTCCTAAATTCACCTCCAGAAATGAATATACTGTATTTGTGTGTGAGGAACCCATGTGAATAAATAAGTAGGAGTTTCTGAGGGGACCAGCACGGTGGGATTTATCTTGAAAAGAGCAATTGCAGACATATGTCATATGTCATTACCGGAGAGTTGGCAACAGTATTATTCATTATGTGGTTTCAGAGTGTTCTAAATTAGAGAAATGGATTATTGGAAGTGGGTGATTTCCCCAGATTGCTACTTAATAGTGACTAAGGGGTCTGCATTACTCATATTTGCAATGAAAATGGTGCCAAAACCCAGCAGTGGCTGACTGCAATAAAATGTAAGGCCTTTTGGGTATTATCTTGAGATGCTGCCTAATTTTATGCCTCTTGCTTAGTATAAATGTCCTGGGGTCTCAGAGGTTGGGGTACTTGCAGAAACTGCACATAGAGTGAAGGTCTCCAAACTATTTACCTCTTTGTTTCTTCCTGCTTCATCTCCACCCTGAATGCATACGGCTATAATTATTTTACCAACTAAAAATAAGTTTCTCCATTTGCCCTTCTCCATTAGTGGAAAGTGTTTATCTTTGCAGCTTCTATAGCAGTTCCTACCTGTTTTGAGTTGTGAAGCTTCTGTCTGAAATGAGCAGCCTTGCTGCAGTGTCCATTCATTCATTCATTCGTTCATTAACTAGAGTCCCAGTGAAGTGTCAACTCCTGTACTAGAGCCTGACTCTGGAGTGTTAAGCAAACTAGTGTCCCACGTCTCCACCCCCAGGGCTTTCAGTCTCCTAGGGAGGCAGGTATTTCACATAAAGCCGTACTAGTCTGCGTGCCACTCCTGCTTACCTGCTGCGTGGCATCACACACCGCTTACTGCTCTCTACTTGACCATGCTTCAGGCACAGCAGCCTCCTTTCTCTTGTGTGTACCTTCTAAGTCATTTTGTGCCACAGGACCTTTCCACTTGCTCCTCGCTTCCTGGAAAGCTTCCCCATGCCTGCCTCCTATGAATCTTTCAAGCCTTATTTTAACTGACACCTTCCTTGGCTACCCAGTCTAGACTGGCACCCTGCCCAGTTACTCCACCAGTCACCCTGATTATTTCCTTCACTGCACTTATAACTCTGTGATTATTTTGCTGGTTTATACATGTGTTGTCTGTCTCTCCCTCTAGAAGGGGTATATCATGGGAACAGAGGGTTTGTCTTCCTCAGGTTGTACCATCCGCACTTAGAATGGAGTGAGTGCTCAGTGAACACTGGCCCTTCATAGACACAGCTGCCAGCCATGTAAGTGTGATAAGAGGAAAACCCCAGATGCCATGGAAAATTCTAATGGAAAGACCTAATTCAGAAGGGGAGACCTCTGTGTAGGATTGATGTCTACCTGGATGGGCATGTTGGAATGGAGAGGAAGAAGTAATGGCGCAGAAAGAGGCACAGCGTGAGGAGGGATGGAGTGTGGTAAATTCAATGAATTGACAGATGAGTATGTCTGGAACTCGGGTGGAGAGGTTTGGACTTTGGGAAGCCATTGGAGGAATTTAAAGGATTGGAGTGACATAAGTCTATAACTATTTTAAGAAGATCTCTGGCCATTGTGAGCAGACTAGTCTGGGAGAGGAAGAGTGACGGATGCCTAGAGCTTTGCCTGGCACAGAGCAAATGCTCACCTGTGAGCAGCAGCCACCTGTGAGCAATGAATTGACGAATGGGGGAGGTCAGTAGGAGGCAGTTTCTTCTCAAACCCTGATAGAAAGGGTTTTGTTTTGTTTGGCTGGGATTGTGAGGCAAGGGGAGAAGGCTGTCCCCCGTAATTTTAAGTAATCCAAAGCTGGAAATCCTGTTTATTTGATCTGAGACTATAGGGAAACAGTTTCATCTATCACTCAGGTATCCTTGCCTTCCAGAATTATTCTTAAAGGGTCTTTCTGGTCTCTGTGGCCTTGTCCACCTGGAAGCCAAAGCTGATTTTAGTCAGTTGACTTCAAAAGCCCAACCTCTCTGGTAAGATGGCTCCATCCCCAAGCAATACAGACAAAGCAGGCTCCACAAACACAGTCTGCTGTGGTGGGTTCTTTTCTTTCCCTTTCTGAGTTTCTGAAGTCCAAAGAAAACCACATCCCAGGCCTGCACTCTTCCATATGACATTCTACATAATCAGGAGAAGGAGAGTGGTAGGGTTAGTGTTTCAGTGATACAGGATTCAGCAGCACACTTCCATATCTCATTGCCTTCACAGGATTCCAGTTTCTGTCTTCTTACCTGTAGCTCAAGGTGGGTCTTCCTGATGGATGGGCAGCTCCACTCTGTGAAATGATACAGGAGCCCAGGCTTCTCCGGTCTGTGGCTCAGCTACCATGGCTGCCCAGGATAGGGAGGATCACATGGACCAAGCCTAACATGGTAAAGAGAGGCACCTCCACTTCCACTCCACTGGCTGAGAGCAGGCACATAGCCACAGCCACTGCCGTGTCTGTGTGGGAAGGTGGGAAACACAGGGTCTGTCCCTCACAGGAAAGGAAACCTGCCCATTAACAGGTAGCCAAGCTCTGCTCCCCAGGACCCTCCAGAAATGTGAGAGAACCACACATTTTCCTTGTACAGTTTATAATATGTAATGGCTGAACTACTTTACCTGACCAAACATCACTGAGTATGTTAGGCTTTTTTTTTTCCTCATTAATTCTCGAAAAAAACAAATTTGTTCCACGGTTCTGCCTTCCCATCTTCTCTTTAGCATCTGCTTTGTAAGCAGTGGAATAGTTAAAGATTTCAGCTCTGCACCTGAATTAAGAGAAGTCCCACTTTGAAGTTAAGGACTAAAACACAGAGCAAGAGAAGTAACCAGAAACCCCATAGGGTTTTAACCTTGTTTTGCCACATCTCCCAGCAAACTCCTGATTTATTTGAAGATTGTGCTCAGCTCCTTGCAGAGGTATCTGGACTTCTGTATCACTTTAAACCTTTCTTCTGTGTGAGCTAGTCTTGGGATGTGACCAGATTGGCGCCTTCAAATGGGAACCTTTTGTACCTGGAGAAGTTAGATCAGCTTTCAAGACTCGGGTTAAGGGATGTGTCTTCCATGAAGTTCTTCCAGGTTTTCTCTTTCCCTCTTCCAGATTTAGCAGATTGTTTCTTTCTTGTGTCCCTAATTTATCCTGTGTGGCCTTCCCCAATGTCTCATCTGCTTCTGTAATGCAGTTCTTTGTGCTTGTTTCTTATTCAAATTATAGCACCTGGGGCACCTGGGTGGCTCAGTCAGTTAAGTGTTCGACTTCAGCTCAGGTCATGATCTCACAGTTCTTGAGTTTGAGCCCGGCGTCGGGCTCTGTGTTGCCCGCATGGAGCCTGGAGCCTGCTTCAAGTTCTGTGTCTTCCTCTCTGCCCCTCCCTCACTCCCTCTCTTTCTCTCAAAAATAAATAAACATTAAAATATAGCACCCATTCATTGCAAAGCATTTAGAAATTAAAGATTTTTAAGAAAGCAGGTGAAAATCGTAGGAGTCTGCTAGACACAGCAGCACTCACTGTCTCACGACACTGTCTGTGTCGTTAGATGGAGAGCATGTTGAAGGCAGGACTGTGTTTCTCTCGTGCTTTCATTGTTGAGTCCCCTCTGCTGAGCATAGAGCCTGACACTCATGAGAGCCTTCACAATACTAGATGGCTGGCTGGATGGCTAGGTGACGCACACGGCTCTTCACAGAGGAACACTACTCCCTACACTCTTTCTAGAGCAATCCTAGCACAAGGTAGAAATGACTTGTAAATGGAAGGTATTGGTTACCTCCTCCAGAGCAATGCAGATATTAGAATTCCACAGTTTGCACACAGTTCAGTGTGAAGTTCTTCAGGGAAATTGGTTTTCTGAGTTTAAATAATTGTAAAATCAGATTAGGCTGCTGCTCTAGGTAAAATGCAGACTATCTGTCTCAGTGTTCTAACACTTTCAAGTGTATCCCTCGTTCATGTACGAGTGTGGTGGGTGTCTTCCCTGAGGCGTCTCTGGATCCGGGCTGCTTCCATTTGGCAGCTACCCAGTCCGGGCTGAATCTACAGGGGAAGGCAGAGTCCGAGGGCCGTTCTTAGGCCACTTGCCATGGAGTGGCTCCGACTCCAAGGCCCCTGCTGGAACCATTTACCTGGCCTCACCCAAACTCAAGATCCTTTGAGTGACCAGAAGTGATAGGTGGACCAGGTATGGATTAATGCTGGTAATGTCACAACTTAACTGTGCCTCATGTGGGACTGATTCATTAGGAGATGGTGCGATAAAATGGGTCACACTGTGAGCTCTGGGCTCAGGCTGCCTGCCTCTGAGTCTTCCCTGGGAACGATTTGTGTCATCCTGGGCAAGCCACTCCATCTCTCTAAGCCTTGCTCCATCAGCAAAATTGAGAATAATAATTGTTTTAATTAAATAGTATGCAATTCAGGGAATGTGGGCATTATGCAAGCTTGCTAAATATTAGTTGCTCTGAAATGTTCATCAATACTTAAAGTAACTATTCATTGCAATCCTATTAGTCGCAGCAGCAGCACCTCCGCCTTGCCCCTCAGGTGCTCTCAGTCAGGGACACACACCTGTGCATACTTGGAAAGGGTACTGAAAGGCACCACACTCGATTTTCTCTGGTGCTTCAGACTCAAAATGGCATTGAGAATCCACCTCGCCTTACAGTGTTCATTACTGAACACCACGCAAGATAGGGCACCCCATTTTTTAAGGATAAAAATGGGGTTGCATCCATCATTTTCAACACAGCCGCCTCAGTCTGAAAATGATGGCACCGCACACCACCATTAACCCCATTGACTCTGTCCCCGCAGAACGGTTGATGAGGCTTTCTCTGCTGCGACGTTGCCCAACATCAGCTGATTCAATAAACACCCTGAAATTTAACATGCATCTGCCATCTGCTGAACAGCTCTGGGCACAAATAGGTTTCTTTTATTATGGACAGAAAGGCCAAGTGAAATTTTAATCAGACAGACAAGGAGGGTATCTGAGAACACTGAAATGCCAGCCCTGCTGGTATTTCCACGATATTGAACTTGTCTTTTTGGGGCCTATGTAGCTATTTCAATTAGCTCTGAGACACGCAGCCTGTGTTTTTGCAGACTCTCCTCTTTTTAATTAAGCTGCTGTTCACCAGGATGTTAGGAGGCACCCGATTCTTCTTGTAATATGCAAACTATCAAAGAGAAAATTAAGCAGTTGAAACACTGGGGCTTACAAAGTGCATGCTTATAACTCGACTCAACGTGGTTGTAGTGCCATTCTTGCTGGATAGTCCAAACATTTTTCCCTCCCATTCTACGTTTCCCAGCCTTCAAATTGTTTTATTATACACATAGGCTTTAATACTTGGTAAGCCTGCTTTTATTTTTATGTAAGATTTGGTATAAACCAAAGAATACCTGTAACAAATACACACATTGGTAAGCATGGTAAAATAAAATCCATGAATCTATCACCCAGCTAAAAAATTAAAACATTTATCACGATAGGTAACCTAGTTGTTCCCTGGTGAGTTTATTTTTCATGAAAGTGATCAGGCACCATTTTGTTAGTTAAGGTCCATAAAAGCACCATGAATTATTATAAAGGCTAGAATAAAAGGCATTTGTTTAAAAAAATAAAGCATTGCCAGGGACCTGGGAGGCTCAGTCCGTTGAGCATCCAACTCTTGATTTTGGCTCAGGCCATGATCTCCCAGTTCGTAGGATCAAGGCCTGCATGTGGCTCTGTACTGACAGCACACATACTTGTTTGGATTGTGTCTCGCTCTCTCACTCTCTTGCTCTCTCGCTCTCTCTCTGCCCCTCCCTTGCTCGTGCTTGTGCTCTTTCTCTTTCTCTGAAAAACAAATAAACTTTAAAATAAAGCATTGTCAGTTCATCAATCATATGGAATGCCGTCAAAGCTAATTCTAAGAATGAAAAACCGATTTTAGGTGTGAGGAGCTGTAATGTCATTTCTGATGTTTATTCATTAATTCATTTGTTCACTCACTCATTCATTCATTCATTCATTAACTCATTGGTTCCTACATTTCTGGATTCCCGTATGTTTTCTGCCTTTCTTTCATTAACTATTGACTGTAATTGCAGCCTTCTTTAAAATATAATTAATGTGATCCCTATTATAACATTTAATGACAGCATAATTAAAATATCCCAACTGACCATAACACTGGGATTCTCCTGAGGATTTCTTGTGGGACTAAAATAGAACATGAAATTTAATTTATGCACTGATGTTTCCAGAAGGCAAAAATGCACTCCCTTCAATATAAGTAGACAGTATCCTCTGGAATACCCCTGTTCGTGTTGAAGGGGCAAAGAGACGACTGCATGTTGTTTTCATTTTCATCTTGTTTGCCAGGGCTTTCATCACCCACCTTTATTTGCTTGAAGGTAAAACACTCATGGAGTATGCCTGGAATTGTAATTCCACAGAGTCAGTAATTCCGTAGTTCTTGATGGTTCCCAGAGCTGTCTCACCGTGGCCTAATGAGGCAGGTCTTACCATGGGCGTCCTCTCCGGCAAGCTGTCCACCCACAGTTCCTTGCTAATTTTACTCTCAAAACTCTCACCAGTGCTTTCGGTTACTGCTGAGTCTTGAGTGGTAAGGAGCGCCATGCCCTCGGGGGGCGGGGGGAAGCAATGAAGGGAACATCAGGGCGCCGGAGCCTTCCAGGTAGTGGGTGGCCTCGCACCTGCACCTGCACCCCGGAAGGTCCGGCTTTAGTGTTCTTTTTCAAGCCAGAGAACTTTCCTGTCTTCTTTCAAATGTTCTTCCAGTGCAATTATTTTAGCATAAAAAATTGCAACTCAATGTTAGCCATTTGCATAATGTCAGTTAGGAAACATCTAAGACGTAGTTTAGTTTCAGTGCTGTGTGTTTTCATTTAATACAGAAAAGCATATAACATTCTTACTTTCTTTATTCTGATCAGAAAAGCAACACCTGCCCATCTTTGCAAAAACAAATACTTCCTGCATGCGTAGAGAAGACTATTTCCTTCTCAATCCAGCCCATAGGAGACTGTTCACTGCTTGGGACAACTTTGCTGACTTTGTTCTACAGGGATACGTGTGTACATGCACACATCTAGAAGAAAAATGAATCATGCGTTTCTATTCTGCCTTTTTTTCCTTTCAGTTTTATTTAGATATTATTGACTTATAGCACTGTAGAAATTTAAGACATGCAGCATATTTTTGTTGTGTATTTTTTGTTTTGTTTATTTGTTTTGACAAACAAACAGAATGTGAGTGGGTGAGGAGTTGAAAGAGAGGGAGACACAGAATCCGAAGTAGGCTGTAGGCTCTGAGCTGTCAGCACAGCTCCTGACATGGGGCTTGAATTCACGAACTGTGAGATCATGACCTGAGCCGAAGTTGGACTCTCCACCGTCTGAGCCGCCCAGGCGCCCAAGGCATGCAGAATATCGACTTGACATACAGATATGCAAAAGGATGACCCCAATAAGTTGTGTTAACATCTCTCATCTCATATAAGAAACACCTTTTCAGTTTTTTTGGAAACACCTTCTAAGCAAGTGATTTAGGGGCAAAATTTCCTTGTCTCTTAGATTTAAACAATGGTTGAATATTGCTTCTCTTCCCCTTGTGAAACTTTTACAAAGTTTGATAGAGGTATTGCATTAACCAAGGAATGGTGTCATGCCCATTGGTTACGGTTGGTGTTGAGGAAGAAACAGTGGTTAGCACACACGCGTCCCACAGAGATAGGAAGTATTCTATAATTTTGGAGTTCATTTATTACTTTCAAATAATACAGCTTTTCTGGTTGCCCCTCTTTGCATAGAGATCAATTAAAGTAGTGGATTTGGAACCATAACCTTGTCTGGTCTGCTTCATGCCCAATAAGTAAGTAGCGGAAGCAGAATCCGAATCCCAGGAGAGAGCCTTCCTGTACTGGGTGTGCTCTCAATACCATTACAACCCCTTCATTTGTCTGCAGTGCCTCAGAATAAGAAAAAAAAAGCACCCGTGTTCTCTTCTACCCCATGCACATCAGAAACCTTGTGTGGCTCATGTTACCTGCGATTCACCATTAATAAAGGATGGACTATTTTTTGGTTTAACCTTTTACCCCATTATCTGCCCACTGCTCATTTGCTCTCTCTTCGCTCTTTCATTCTTACCTACTTTCCCTTTCTCTCCTTGTTATAAACCATCACCTCATCCCCACATGGCTGAATGACCTCTTAACTACTCTCCCTACCTCCCCCCTTGCCCCTGTGATCCCTTCTCCCTATGGCTTCTTGAAGAACTTTCTGAAGTCGTATGCTTCTTCCGGTCACTCTTTGGCTTACCACCCTCAGTGGCTTCTTACTGTATTCGGGGTAAATTTCGGAGATCTCACTTGGACTTCACAGTCCCCGTTTCTCCGGCCCGGCCCCTGCACATCCTTCCCTGCCCCCGTCCCTATGTACATTGGCTGTTTATCAGCCCTCAAGTAAAGAGTGTTCTTTAGAGTTTCAGGGACTCTACCTGGTCTTCACCCCACGCCAGGATGATCTCAGCCCGTTTTGCATGAATTTCCTCATTCTTTTTTTTTTCCTCACCTTTAATGTCACCTTCTCAAAGAGACTAATCCAACCTTTACCATTGAGCATAGACGCTTCTAACTTAGGTATCCTTGATATCAGGCAGTGAATGTGGCCGACGTTACTTACATCACAAGTTGTCATCTGTGTCCTGTATTTTCTGTCTCCCACTAAGATGCAGGGTTCATGAAGGCAAAGTCCATGTGTTTCATGCTTATGTTACACACCTCGCCCAGCTCGGGGCCTCCTGCACAGCTGGCCCTCCATAAATATTTGGTGAACTGAAGAATGGAGAGGAGGATTGGGATGTGCATTGTTTGTGTTTCTGTGGCAGCTTCACCCCCGTTAGGTGAATACGCCTGATGATCTCCAGTTCTGTGTCATCAGGGAAGGTGGATACCTCCCAGGTCTTGGCTCACTGAGACAACAGAGGGTGCTCCCCACATGGCAAGCTGTGCTGCCTTAAACCCAGGCTTTCCCAGTCATGCGCAGGGACGGGGAAACAGGAGACTGTGTTGTGTTCCGTGAGAAAACAGCGGGGGATAATCAGGAAGAGAAGAATACGCCCCCAGCAAATGGAATATAAAACGTGTGACACACCAGGGGTGGGGGAAGAACCAAGGGAGCAATTCTGAGAGCCGCCTCCACGAGGGACCCGAGCTGTGATGTGGAAATGCTCGGGGACCTTTGCCCCTATGAATCATGTATCGAGGAAACAGTTGAGCATCTACAGACGTCAAATAACCAATAAAATTTCATGAATGGTAATGCTCGCCGGGATCCAGGAGAATAAGGCTGACCTTACAACACCATCTGCTAACAAAATTAGGTCATTTGTCTTTGATAGGAGATGGCCACTTCCTTATTTTTTATTTATTCATTTGTAAGTGGCTGCTTTAATAAGCCTGCATGATCTTGGATGGCATACTCATAAGTTCTAGTAAAGCCCAGAAGAAAATTACAGAGGGAACAGCTCCCTTTAAATTACTCCCAGAAAAAAAAGAGGTGGTCTTTCAAGAGATGCAGTTCTACCATTGTCTCTGGATCAAGGCAATTTCCTTTTTTATGTGGAGTTGTAGCAGAAAAGGAGAGGGTCTTAAGTCATACTGCTGCAAAATAGGTTCATTTCTGCCTCTTTTTGTAAGTGAAGTATCTCTCCTCCCCAGAGCCTAGAAATTTCTCTGCCCTTCCATACTTAGCCCCTCTCTCCGATAAGAGAACGCACACTTGTCCTGTAGCTGGTTAACATGGCCTCTTAAACTTCCGCTTCCTGGACCGTAACACCAGTCACCTGTTACTGCATAACCATGACAGTATTTCACACCATGTAATTAACATGTCTTTCTCATCGCTCTCTGGGTTAGCTGCGGGCTGGATGTCCCAGGCTGGGCTCAGCTGGGTGGCTCTGCTTCATGCTGTGTCCAGCCCTTCCCGGCTCTTCAGTCTGTGGTGGATGCCTAGAGACTGCTCTCTGTCTGCTCATTCAGGAGCCCGACCTGGGGACGCAGCCGTCTGGCAGTGCTGGTTGGCTCTCTGTCATTCACCTGGTAACAGGGAGGCACAAAAGGCTGCGCTGTTGCCCTCTCACTGTGGCCCATGTTTTATTTGGCAGAGCAAGTCCTTGGGCAGATGCAAAAGTCAAGATATAAGGATTGCATCTCACTTCCAGTCAGGGGAGCTGCAGAAGTTGCATAACAAAGGCATGAATACAGGGTTTGAGGAACTGCTACCCATAATTCAGTCCACCACAGCGTAAGCCCACCAGGCTGATGATGTGGTCGTTAGACAGCAGTGATTGTAGTTACTAGAGCACTCATCAAACTGTGCATGCTTATGTGTCTAAATTTTTTGTTTTAAAACAATCATGTATTACTATAGTGACTAAGTAAGTGTAAGTAATTACTGTCTATTATTTAGCCTAATAATAGAATTATACATGGAAAATAATGAAAGAAACAAGTTACTTCCCCTAGACTTTCTAATACCAAATGGTAGTTGATGGTAGCTTCCAAATGGAGTGACTTAGCAAGTGGCTGGCCTTTCAGTGAACTGGAGAGCCCACGGCTGTTTAAGGAGAGGAGCCCTGCAACTCTCACTCTTTGTGGCCATGTGGAAACATGGGTACCACGTGGGCCCGAACTTCTAATTTTCCCAAAGGTGTCTGGTATCTTGTAATTTTCAAATGTAAAATTTTCAGTTTTTTGCCCACTAATACAAAATTTCATAAAAAACACTCTGATGCCAACACAGAACACAGCCAGCAGGGAACAGAATTTCATCCAGTCAGAGACTGAAGGCAGTATCTGCTGTTTTCAACACTTTTGGTCACATCTGTTTGGGTAGCTGATGGATGGAGAGAGCAAGAGAGGGCAAGAGAGAACACCACTAAATAGGAAGAAACTCCCCAATGTAGAGTAGCATGTGACAAGCTAAGTAAAAGAAAGTGGAAGACCACAGTAGAAGGACCTCAGCCAAAATCATTTCAAGAGAAAGTTATAGATTCAAGGAAAAGAGGTCCGTGTTGGAGACCATGACCCAAATTCACTGATCACAGTTCCTTGTGTATGAAAGGGAATAGAGAACCACAGGGCAGCAAGGAAGTCCCAAAGGCTTTCTCACCCTGGCTAACTCCACCTTGGCCTGTGCACGCATTTTGGGGGACATTTAGCACCTACCATTAGTAGCCAGGCTTCTGCCCTCTTGAACCTGAAAGTTTAGGGAAAACTAGGTAGCTGTCTCACAGGAGATCTTCCCTAAATTCTTCTTTTCTTATTCAGATAAAACCTTCTCCAGTGGATGAAACAAAGGAACCCACAAGCTTACTGGATAGTCCTGAATGTGGGAGGCGGGGTTGGGGGGATGGGGAACAAGTATCAGAGATGTGTGTTGATAGTCCTGAGCTTCCATACTGAAGAATTATTTTTTAGGGCACCTAAAAGTTAGCTTTTACAATAGTCTGCTCATTGACAGGAATTATGTTCATTTTTAAGAGGAATAGATTTTGACAAAAGAGGAAAAAATAATGTCTTCATGCTTTACTCAGAACTGAAATGCCTCTCTGCCATGACTAAATGTCTACATCCTGCGAGTTTTTAAAATCCAGATCAAATGCCATCTCCTCCAGAAGCCACTCCAGTGACTCCAGAGAAGGTCTTCTCCCCTCCTCTTCCTGCTCACGCTTCCTTGCTCTTATTTGGGTCCTCTTACTTCTCTCTGCCTTGTATTATAATTATTTGTGTGTGTATCTCCCCAGTTGAATGGGCTTTACCTTGGAATCTTGCACACACTAGTGATTTTAGTAGGCGAACGTGAGTGACAAATGGCATTTTTTTCTCTCAACAGAATAGAGAAATCCACCATCTACCTCCTCATAATACTCAACTTCTCAATGAGGCTGGTAGAAATGTACCCTTAAGCATTTATCTGCTTGGATTATAAAGTGAAATTCTGACTTCCCTCAGCCTTCGCTCCCATTCAGTCGTTCATCCCATGGCTCTTGTGGAGGTCTTACTAGATGCCGAAGACTGATTTGGAGCCGGACGGTGTCCTGTGAATAAAGCAGTACTAGTTCCTGTCTTGGGCTTAATGTCTGGTGTGAAGCTTTAAAAAGGTACACAAATTTTTATATACTTAAAAGTGATGACAGTTTCAGTGAAAAATAATAATTAAATAGGGTGACCCACAAAATAAAATAAAGATGGGACTAGGTGGGGAGCAAGATCTGATTAGACCAGGTGGTCCTAGAGAGCCTCCCTCAGGAGGTGATGGGTAAGCTGAGATAAAAAAGGTTGAGAAGGAGACAGTCTGCAAAGATGGGGGTCAGAAGGCTACAGACACAAGGAACTATTTATGGCGTTTGCTGAAGGAAAAGGTCTGCTTGAGTAGAGAACACGAGAGGAGGACCAACAGCAGGAGTGGGGAGAGAAGGGAGAGAGAGATAGAGGGATTAATGGGACCAGATCAATGCCCACCCAGCTGAACTACCTCTCATCAGCTTCCTTATCAGCCTCAACAGATCCAGTCTCGTCCCATGTCTTCCATGAGCTGCTTTCTCCTGATGTTACCAGTCTGCATCATTTCTGTCTTTCCCCATTCTGACTTGTGGTTATATATGGCTACACACAGATAAGAATCCATCTCTTGGCTAAAATAAGAAAATAGCAACTACACCAAATTCTGGCAAGGATCATCACTCCTGCATTATTGGCAGAAATTTAAAATGCTCCAGCTATTCTGGAAAATACTTTGTCATTTTCTTGTAAAAAGGGATATGCAGCTACATACCACTCAGCAGTTGTGCTTTTAGGCATTTATCCCAGAAAAACAAAAATGTGCCCATGAAAACCTGTACACAAACATTCATAGCAGCTTTATTTGTCATAATCCAAAATTAGAAGCTACCCAGATGTCCTTGGGTGGATGAATGGTTAAAGAAGCTTTGGTAAGTCCACACCATGGAATACTACTCAGTGATGAAAATGAACAAGCTATTGTCAAACACAACTCCTTGGAAAAAAACTCCAAGGAATTATGCAGAGTGAAAAAAGTCAATCCTGAGAGGTTACATTATATAAGATTCCATTTATATAACATTCTTGAAATGGTACAGTTATGACAGTGGGGTGCAGATGAGAGGCTGCTCGAAGACAGGAGTGAGTGCCGCAGAGTAGGGATACAGTGTAGCTACAAGAGAGTAACACAAGGGATTCTTGAGTGGATGGACTGTTCTGTGTCTGACTGCATTCGGGTCACTATCCTGGGCGGTTTTGCAAGATATTACCACAGGGGCAGTTAGGGTAGGGGTACAAGACAGCTCTCTGTGTTCTTTCTTAAAACGACATATGCATCTACAATCCTCCCAAATTAAAAACTCAAATTTTAAAAATCCACTCACATAACAAATTAGTTTTTAGAAATCTTTTACACTGTAGCAGCATAATATTAAGTTTTCAGATGTAGATGTCTGCTCTTCGTCTGGATTGTTAGAGCTTTCATTTGGAGATCTTAATTATCTTTGCACGCATTCTCTAACAGTCCTCCTGCTTTTGTGGCAAGAGCAAAGCTCTGGGGTCAGGAAGACCTGGGCAAAATCCCAGATCCAGTATCAGGCAAAGAGTTGTGGCAAACCCAGAGCATGATTTGGTAAAGATCAGAACTTATGGGACCCCCGCACTCCACCCCACCTCAACCCTGTCCTCTGACTTTTTGTGCAGAAGCATGCTGGACCAGACACAGATGGATGTACTCTGTACTTAGGCTCTAGAAGAAGAGTCTTGATGCCCCTTTGGCTCTTTGGGTTTTTTTAGGGGGTGGGGGCAGGGCAAGTGCATAATTTTCCTAGGACTGCTGTAAATATTATCACAAACATGGTGGCTTAGAACGACAGATATTTATTCTCAGTACTAGTGGCCAGAAGTTTAAAACCAGTGTCCCTGGGCCCAAATCAAGGTGTCTTGGCAGGACTGAACGCTCTCTGGAAGCTCTAGGGGAGAATGTGTTCCTTGCCTTATTTAGCCTGTAGTGGCTGCCTGCTGTCCTTGACTGGTGGCTGTGTGACTCCATTCTCTGTCTTTGTGGTCACACTGCCTTGTTCTCTTCTTTGTGTATCTGTCTCCCTCTCATAAGTACACTTGAGAGTGGGTATAGGACCATCTGGATAATCCCATCTCAGGATCCTTAATTTAGTCACATCTGCAAAGAATCTTTTTCTTTCTAAGATATCACTTCTAGTTCCAGAGATTAGGACCTAAAATCTTTGGGCGGCTGTTTTTCAGCCTACTGCAGTTAAGTGTGAGAACAGCCTTGCAAGTAGAGCATAAATCTTTGTGGCTGGGGACTAGCTGTCCGTGCGAAGTGCATGCCGGGAACAGTGCAGAAGGATGACATCATGTGTAGTCTCTCCCGCTGGCGGACGGGAAACCACTGGTCCCAGATGGCTTATTTCCAGGAGACCCAGAAAAAGCCTATGAGGCCATCCTTCAGACAACTCTGCCCCCCTCCCCTTCTCCATCACTTAAATATTCTGTGAACTTGGGCAAAATGCTTAAATTCTCTGAGCCTCAGTTTGCCCTTTTGCCAAAGGTGGATAATATTAGGAATTTGTGAGCATTAGTGATCATGTATATAAAGTTCCTATCATAGCAACTGGCAAATACTAAGTGCTAAATAAATACTGGTTATAATTATTATATTATTGTTGATACTGCTATGGGGATGATAAGGGTCATGACGTAACTATGGATTTTGTAGGCATTCCTTATGCCTGCGTCATATTGAATTTTAGTTCAGAGAGGAGGTGGTTACTGGTATAATTTCTTCTGCCCTTTTCCTAACCATCATACTTTGTGGTTTCAAAAGCAAATTTTTAAAAAAATCATCCTCTTGCTGGAGGATGGTGAGGTCAGTCCCCATCCTGCTCAAGAATCTGATAGTGGTGGATGCTCTCAGAATTCAGGTTAAAAATGGTTGAGTGATGTTAGCAAATGGGTGCTTCCTAGCACTGTATGAAGAAGCCTGATGAAATTAATTTGCATGACCAGTAGCAAATGTGCTCAGTGTGCAGAAGCTAATTTGGGAATCTGTGGCAATTTATCGCCCTGGTTGGGTTTGTTTACCAGGAGGCACGTCATTGAGATGATATGTCTTATGTGCAGAGAGGAGCTGCACCCTGACCTCAGCTGAAGAAACCACCATGGGGTAGTTTCCTCCCCAGCAGATGACTGGCATTGCAGTATGGTGACAAATGATCAGTACCGTAAATGGTTAATATAGCCAGGGCCAGGATCCATATGATTTATGCAAATAATTAGCTCTTCCTGGGTAGTGGCCTGCATGTCTAGGTAACTTTTATTTTTTCAGACAGTCATCTCCGTAATGAGCTATTAGTCTGCAGGCCAGAAGGAAAGAAAGGGAGAAAGTTAAGTCTTTGTTCCTTCCAGAAATCCTCATTTATTTGAAGCCAAATGTGATAATGTTTCCTTTTACAAAACTCCATTGCTCTGTACTGTAAAAGCAACTCAAAGTATGAGGGTCTGACTTTTATTTGTCTCGGTAATGGTTTCTGGGGTTTAGACAGAGCATGCATTTCATCTCATCCATCTTACTCATCCTCAGTGGGTTCCATTAACAGAAGGAGAGACATATACCATTAGCGCCATTTTTTAGTTAGGGAATGTAAGGAGAGATGTGGATCAATATGCCTGTATTAGGCAGGAGTCTTTGGGTACAAATGACAGAACCCATATAGAGGAAAAGGGCTAATTACTAAAAGGCCTATATAAATAAGGAATGTCTTTTATAAATATGGGAAGATACAGGATTCTAACTGTTGGAGATCCAATGGCTTATCTAGACCTCTAAGACCCTGAGGAATAGGCGATTTAGCAAAATTAGGATTTTTTTTTTTACCCTTTCCTCACTCACATTTCCTGTTTTACCTGGACACTAGCATTCTTGAACCTCATATTTCACCTCCTTGCCACCAGGGAGAGCTGCCTTTCTTTCTCTGTTCTGGTTCATCCATGACAGAGGAAGACCATGATCATGGAGATTAAAATCTGATATGAGTGCCTAGGCTAACCTGTGATGGCTCAGAGTGGTGTTGCTCCATGGTGGAAAGGCAAGGAACAGCTCCTGGAAAGAGAGAGGGAGGGTCCCCAAAGAAGGAATGGATGGCTGTGTGTAGGCAAACTTCAGATTCCACTGCAGTACTGTAAGGTCCATGGGGGTAGCAACTATGCCTGTCTGCTTTAAGATCTCCCCAACGCAGCGCCTGGCACAGGGAATATGTTCAGGAGGGAGAGACACAGAAGGAGGTGAAAGTTCTAGTGTGTGGGTCTGAGATAGCCAAGTCCTAGTAAGCAAGATTATCAGCAGACAATCACACAAAACAAAAGTAAGAATAAGAGATCTCTAAATCTGGAGAGACATGTCAATAATGGAAACCTAGATTGCATTTCCCAAATTGCTTGGAGTCCACTGATTGACTAGCTGTAGGGAATTCTACACTTTACCTTTGGAGGATACTGGGTGATCAGTGAATTCCCTCCGTCCCTTCCTTCCTTCCTTCTGTCCGTCCTTCCTTCCTTCCTTCCTTCTGTTACTTCCCCAAATATGCTTTGGGATCCACCTGCTGTGCCAGTTGCCAGAAACATTCCAATTATCAAGATAGCCACCTCCTTCTCCGATCTTTTAAACGGCTCTTTTATTGTTGAGTGTGTTGAGAAAAGGGTTTTATTTCCAATTGATACTATTTTGAAATCATCTCTGAATTCTAAGTAACTATGTCTCCTTGGAGCCCCTGTTTGAGGTTACAGTGTTACCTGCTGAACCATTGTCCTTTATATCTAGGATATAAACATCATGACCCCCCCCCCTCTTTAACAAATGGATAAGTCACAAAAATTCTCCCTTATGGATGTTCCAAAGAGTGTTTCAGGTCAGGTCAGGGGATAGAAATATTTATATATCCCCGACTTTTCAAGAGGTTGGGTGTGGTGAAAAAAGTGATTTAAGAAGCAAAGTAATTATGTCAGCAGCATGCTGCCATGAAGCAGTTACAATGATCCGTTCGTCAAAAACACAACTCACCAGAGGAAAGAGATGTGTGTGATTGTTCGTATTTTAAGCATTTTGATTCTCAGTGTATTAATTGGCCAATGCCTAAACCTGTCGATTTGGATAATATTAATTTAGCTGTAAGGTGGCCCGAAGAAAATGAAGAAAGGAAGAAGGAAGGGAAAGAGTGGGAAGGAATTAGATATCAGGTATCCCCTGGAGTTTCTTATTGAATAAATCATTGCAGATCATGGTCAGTTGCTTTATTTTGTTGCCTCTTGGCCTTATTTATTTTGTTTGTGAAGTGTTCCTGCAAAAACCCTGATACAGGCCTCTGAAGAGTGATTTTTTGTTGTGGTCAAGAATTCTGTGATTTCAGCAAGACTTTCCAGTTCTTGCTGATTTGGGACTCCGACCCACTCTGTATTGTTGTCTGGAGTAATGTTCCACCGTATTCTTGGCCTTCCTGATCTTTAAATACAGCGGTAGAATCTCAAAGAAGTAGTCTACACCTTTACTGAAGAATTCTTCTAAACGACTTGCTGGAAGCATCTACATAATCACATTATTTTTATTGAATCAGAGATCCCACTCCCAGGAAGCATGGGAGAAACACCATGTGTACTGACGGAAAGAGTTAAGCCATTTTTCTATTTACATGGTTTATTTCACAAGTGTCTGACTCATTGGGCATAACCAGCACAGTTAAATTACAAAATTACTATTTGGTCCCTTTTTTATTGACTACAATTCAAGGCTGCTTCAAGCCTCCCAAATTTAATCCCCCTAGCTCTTTGCCAAGAACATTACCTTTTATTTTCAGTGTTAAACTGTGTAAGATACCCCTAAGGCTACATGGAAAGTTACTCTCTGTGATAGCAGCTAACGGAGTGTATCAATTGTTCATGATTTCCCATTCTCCTGTAAATTGGGAGAGGCAGGGAGAGCAGTGGAATGAGAATTTTGTTCCGTCAGCACTTTGTTGCCCCAGCTTTAGCCCAAGCAGTGCCTGTTTTGGTAATTAATTATAGTATGTTTGTAGCTCTTCATTCTGAGTTACCATTTAGCAACCTGTCAAGTCCCTGGCTAATGAGCCTATCCCATAGAATTCGATGCATTTACTTTATTTTATTTTTAAGCATCAAGATGATACTGGTTTCTCTTAGGTCAGATGGAGTTAAGAGGGAGATTCTAAACTAGTTTATGGAAAGGGAAAGGCTTTTCTCCTCTTTTCACACATGTTCATGCCAAGAATGAGCCTGCTTAGAGCCCTTCATTGACATTGTGTCTAACGACCAGAAACAGGACTATCCCGACTGTATTGTAATTATGATTTAATATTTGAAGATGAAACAGCTCACTCACAAGTGACCTTGTCACAGTGGTGGTATATAGTATATATCATATCTGGATTGGGGTTTTCATCTCAACTATAGGAAAAATGATACTGGATCCAGGATGCCTCCTTTGTTGTTGTTGCTTTTTCTTTTTCTTTCTTTTGTTCATGGTAGACTTGTAGGACCTCTGTAATTTCTACAGAAGGAGGGCTTCAGCGCAGCAATTCGGTGTTCTGGTCTTTTTAATCAGAAGTAGGTCTAAACCATATTTACATATTGTAGTTTAACTGATCAAATCACAATGATGTGTACTTATTTATGTTCAGGGTCAGGAACGAGGTTGGAGAAGGAAATGGATCACCAATGCTTCTGGTTCATTCTAAACAACAAAATGCTAGAAATTAATTCCTCTGTTTAATAACATGACATTTCTTCACAAAGATGTCATCTTTTGAGTATGATTTGTCCCCTTGACCAACATGTTATCTGTTACTGATATTTGCTATCTTTTTATAATAAAGATACAAAGATTCTGTGCCCAGATCTCTACTTCTCTCCTCAGACAAAGGATCTTATATTTTATGATCCTTTATCCAGGGTTTACATTGACTCAACAGATCATAATTTCTTTTATTTACTGACCATCTGTTTGCCAGAAAACTTAGTTCTAAGAATAGGTGCTCACTCTTATTCAGGTGCACAGACCAAGGCCCAGTGGACTGACAAGTTTCCCAAATGTAAGTGTTTCTTGTGCTGCTTGTAAAATCTGAAATGAGATGAGCGTCACTTCATCTGGTATGTTTCAGACATCTCGCAGTGCCAGGAAACGTCTCTCTGTGTTGACACCTATGACCCTCCATAGAATTGTCGTTAGCTAGTCACTAAATTCTGTAACCATTTAATTCAATTTTTAAATGACTACAATATCAGCAAAATGAGAAAACGTCTTCCAGCCTTGACCTCTAATAATAGCACACATGTTAATATGAAGTCATTTTAATCCCCCAAAAGGCATGATACAAGTATTTTTCCCCCGCCATTCTTGTTTCTTTATAGATTCACACTTTTGAGTATTCAGTGCTTGCTTTTCCTTTCAGGGAGAGGATTGTGATGGAGAGAAGTGTTATTGATGAGGGCTGATTAAGCAAATTAATGAATTGAGACAGCTGAATAGTAAGTGAGAAGAATTTGAGGAGTGGAATTGGTTTTTTCTCATTGACTGTAAAGTCTATGAGTTAAAACCACAAGGGTACCTGATGGAACAAGTTGGATTGCTGAGTTAAGTGAAGAAAGAATATTTGGAATTGCAGGGGGTTTTTTCTTTTCTAAAGAATAGTCCTGTGCTAGCTATTCACAGCTTTTCTTGCAGATATTTGCCTTATTTTCTGAGTCATCTGCAGTAGCTCAAGTGAATCCCTTTAACCGGTATGTGCTGAATGACCATCATATTCCAGACTCAATATTAGGCACTCAGTGCTACTGGTAGAAAGATACTACTTAATACATCTGATGACTGAATGTTCTCCATTCTAATAGGGTCCATTGTCCTCTGCTGGGGGTGCTAACCGTTCATCTCTGGAAGGCATTTAGTTTATTCTCTTCAGCTTGAGAAATATTAAAAGTTTAGACAGGACCACATGTTGGTGAGGATGCGGGGTCACATGCTGCCAAGGGTTCAGGTATTGATGCAACTACTTTAGAGACCAACTTGGAACCTTTACAGAATGCCCACAGCATCCATACCTCTGTCTGAACCACTGCATCCTTAGGGGACACATATAAGAATACACATTTTACCATTGTGGAAACAAAAAGTCAGGAAGAGACCGATCTGCCAAACAAACATTAATTGCCCATCAACAGGGAAATAAGAAATAAACTGTAGCAAAATTAATCTCTGGACTGCCATGGTATACCTAACACTATTACGCAAGACCTTGGTGTGTCCGCATGGATAAATCTTAAAACCAGAATATTGAACAACCACAAAAAGTAATCTGCAGAAGGACACATACACTATGGTGTTACTAGGTTCATTTATTGAATATGGAAATTATTATATATTCTCGTGGGCTAGCTGCACCTCTGGTGAAAACAGGTTGGAAAGGCATCTGAATGGGAGATACTGAGTTCCGCAGTGCAGCACCCTCTTTTGGGGAGTGGGAAAAGAGTTGCAATCAGGGAGAGCAATGGAGAGAGATTCAATTATATTTGTTATATTTATGTTGCAAGCTGCAAAGTGGAGATACGGCATTTGTCGTAGCATCTTCTGTATTTTTTATGGGTGACATATTACATAAGAAAAAATGCATCCAAGAAGCTGTGTGTGTGTGTGTGTGCATGCACACCATTTTCTGAGCATCAGACTGATTTGTTTTCAGATGATTAGATGATTCTAATCATTTTCAGATCTACAAAAGGGTTTTATGCAAAAACAAGGCTGATTTTAAATGCAGTGTCTTGGCTCGATTGGGGTAGATGAGCAAAGGGACAAAGTACTCTTGGTCTATAAGACAAGAGCCAGACGAGAGGAGTTGTTCCCTAATGTCTTTGATCAATGTAAAGTGCTAATTAAAAGGCATGGGTCTCTTTTCCAAAAGAAATGATTTTCTTCCCTACTCAATTACTGGGATAATTGCTTCAACTCTCAATATTCCTTTAACCGAGCAGATTCAATGTTAGCAACTAAGGCTCTTATTTCATAATAAACCACCAAGGTCTTCCAGCTAGCAACCCTCTTTTGCATCTTTCTCTTGGAAAGCCACTGAGTAACAAGCACCTTCCTCTATTTTTCTGTGTGTGTGTTGAGGTCAAATGTATTTCAGAAGCTCAGTTGTCTTCCAGACTTAGCAGCTACTTGAAAACACCATCGATAATAAACATTTGACAAAAGCATTTTCAAGCCCATGCAGTCTCCCTGTCTCCTAGCTGGCGCTCTCCGCCCCCCACTTTTTTGTATGTGTGTAGCCTGTACTTTCTTCCTGCCCAGAAATGCCATTAACATTAACAAGTGTTCTCCTTGGCACCAGCAGGAGGTCTGCAGGAGGAACAGGTCTGGAATGTGCAATGGGGAGACGTGGGTCAGACAAGAGTTGTGGTGTGGAGTGTGTCAGGGAAACTCAATAAGCTCCGGTCAATACTGACGGGAAGAAGCAGGGTAAAACTAATTTTGATGAGAACATGTCATTGCACCGCAGAAGAGGTTTGGAAAGGATGAACTCCGCACAAAAAAAGTAGCTTTAATGTAACTTTCACGTTTACCAGGCTTGCTGTATGTGTCGTGTCTAGGGATCCAAAGTCACATGACTACCCGTCCTTATTCTGCAGACCTTTGGGCGTTAAGAATCCCCTGGAAATCTGAAGAAGACACAGATTCCTGGGCCACTTCCAGGGGTTGTCGTTCAGCAAGTCAGGGGGGATGTCTTTCCTTTTTAGCAAGCTTGCAGGTGATGCTGATTTTGCTTGGATGGCCCTCAAGTAGGTTTTGATGAACTAGAGGAAGAAATTCAAATTAAAAACAACCAACCAAACAAAAAAAACAACAAGAAACATCAACAACAACAACAGCAAAAATCTTCTTTTGTTCAGTGTGCTGAGGAGATACAATGGCAGAGTTTTTAGCAATATTGCAGAAACGTAGGAAGGGGAGCAAACAACTGTGTCTTGCCCAGGCAACCTGCAGAAAGGAGGTGGTATTTGACCTGGACCTTACATAATGAGGAAATTTCTAGGCAGAAAAGAGTTAGTATTCTAGTTGAAATGGCCTGAGCAAAGTGCAGGATACACCTGAGAATTAGGGAGTAGCTTATGAAAGGGGCTGGAGGTAGAAAGGGAATGATTACAGATGGAATGAAAAAATAGGTTACAGTCGGCTTTTAAAAGAGTTTGTAGAATCCTTCTAAGATGTTTGATGTAGTATCATGTTGTCGGGAGCAGTGGCGCTTTCAGAAGCTTATTTGTGGAAGGGTGGATGGAGGAAGACCAATTAGCAGGGACTCAAACCCCAAAGAGAAAGGAGGATTTGCAGGATTTGTTCTTGGAGTACAGGAGAACATGACAGAAAGCATTCCAATCTAAAGGCGAATCCGGGGGTGACTGTGTGGCTCGGTCTGCTGAGCTTCCAACTCTTGATTTCAGCCTAGGGTGTGATCCTGGGGTCATGGGGTCGAGTCCCTTGTTGGGCTCAGTGCTGAGCGCAGAGTCTGCTTAAGATTCTCACTGTCTCCCCCTGCCCCCCCACCCTGCCTGCTCGCTCTCTCTCTCTCTCTCTTAAAAAGAAAGTAATAATTTAAATGAATGAATGCAAAACCGTCAAGGTTAAGAACAAAATATCTTCCACGTGTAAATTGGAGAAAATAGTCAAGAACAATGGGCAAAATGCATTTGGGAAGATGCTTATAAGCAACCAAGAAACTGAAGTCTCACTTAGTGTGAAGAATGTATGACCGTATGTTCAAAGTTCATGGCTGAAATTTAGAAAAGACCCATAAAAGAAGAACCTTAGCAAGCTTAGTCTTGTACCACCTCTTAGTTCATTATGTTGCCTCCACAATTAGAATGTATGGCAGGGCCTGTGGTCAGGAACCAATTACTATTATTCCCCAGGTTTTGTCACTAAATAGAAATGTCGTTTAAGAAGTAGTCTTTTCTGGGTGCCCTTTAATCTTCTTAGATGAAGTACAAGTAGGAGAATGAGAGAAGGGTATCAAAATACTGGGACTTTGGTTGTAAACACTGACTCTACGCACAAATTGGAAGTTAGGACCTCTCTCTACCAAAGTCAACTGTAGCCATTAGGGAGAATGGGCCATGTGGTGCAGTCTGAGGAGGGCATGTGATGAAAGCAACCAAGTCTTGGAACCAAACTGAAGCACCAAGTCCTTTACCTCTGTTTTGAATATTTATTAAAAAGTTTCCTATCTATTCCTGTTTCCTTCGTACCTGTCCTTCTTCATTCATCTCCCTCTCAGAATCCTCCCACATTCTTCTTTCGATCTCTGCTCCTTTTGTCCAGACTTAACACTTTGTAGAGCGTCTAGTCAATCTCCCCAGCAAAGACTGAACCTGCCTGCAGCACTGGGGTGGGAGACCACAAAACTGACAAAGGAGGAGCCAGGATTCTCTTTAACAGACAGAGGACGGGTCATTGCAGGGAAACTATTTCAGTAATCCTGTCCCAGCGCATAAATAATTCATTACTCTCTTCTCAAATCACTAGATTCCTCGACTTTCCTCCAAAAATAAAACTCTTCTACTTTGAGTGTTCAAAAACAAGAAAGTAGACATGAAACTTTATTCTTTAGTCATCCAACCCAGTGATTTCAAGATAAGAACATGTTTCAATAATAATAATAAGAGTAACAATAATAATAATAGCAGCAAATAGGGTACAACTTAGGGAGACTGTTTTATTTTAAGGGGTTCAGACATTTTACAAAATCAGCAGCATTTTAAAAAAGTAATGACATTCTCAGGCCTAAAAGTGTAGGAAGGATATTGTCTCAATATAAACGCAAAAAGGCTTAATTAAAATTAATTTTTTAGCATTAGTTTTAAAATCCCCTACGCTCTTCTTTTTATCATGGACCAAAACACACATCGTTACACACGGTGTGGGTCAAAGGAGGGCATTTGGGGTCAGTGATCTAAGTCATATATTTTGTTTTGTTCATGATGGAAAATTCTGAACTGACTTTTAAAGCCCTTCAATAATGAATGAAATCTTTAAGAAAAGGTTGCCTCCGAGAAAACTTTGTCATCTTCAATGTATCTTTTTCAAATTGATTTTTACTGTAAGGTGGGTTTGAAAATAGTAAACAGAGGTGCTCACTGCTCTGAATGTTGGGAGCTCATTTCTTTTTTCTGATGTTATGTAAACAATACTCATCAAAACAAGAGGCACCTTTTGGGTTTTTCCTTTTGGTAATAAATTCAGAACATTAGAACCTAAGGTTAACCATCTTCTCAATTCCAGGGTCCCTGTTGGGGTGAGTCTTATAAATACCTGTCCTTATGACTTAGATAATACGTGTCCATTGGAGATAACATGGACAATGGATGAAACACAAAGAAGACCAGTCATTTCTAATGGCATCACTTTTTTTGTTGTTTTTTAGATATACAAACACCTTTACGCTGATTTACTTTAACATTTATTCAGTACATGGTTTCTGATCTGCTGCTATGTCTCAGGAACTGTTAGGTGTTAGAGATACAGCTGATATCATTCTGTAGATCATCTTGGTGGTCCAGAATTTGTTTTTATTTAGTAAGATATTATGGACATGAAATTTAGTATTCTTTCTCATGGTGTGAAGACAGCCTAGTATTCCATAATCTTTTTCATTAATAGAATCATTCTAACTTCTCAAATGTTGCCTCTTATTTACTATTTTAGTATTTTTCACAAGTGGGTTTGCTTTGTTTCATTGGTACATGTTACAGGTGACAATTGTGCACTGAAAAATTTCGGATACAATTAAGTTCTCTCTTATTTTGCGTGCAGCCCCTATTTCTTTCTGACAGGCTCCTTGCCTTCTAAGTAACTTAGTGTTAACACATTACATGAAGAAGCTAACCCATTTTGTTCCCTTCGAGGAATGTCTAAATCAAGTGAGGAATACACTGAAAGAAGCAGTGAGGGAAAAAAGAGAGGGTGATAATTGGCTAGCACAATATCTCTGGGTAAATACGGGAATAAAAGCATTGAAATAGAAGCTAGAAGGCAATATTTTTGCATCAAATAATCCATTCCTCTTTTTCCTTCTTTAGTCTCTTTTTCTACATAATATGCATTTTCTTTATATTAAAAAATGGCTTTGCTCACCTCATCTCTGATGGTTCTTTATGACTTCAATCTCTTCTCATTATTTTTTAATGCTTCATGAAATGTAAACCACCTTCTACCACTTTCTATTTTGTGCATGGGGTGGCTTATGGACTTCAGGTTTCAAGGTATGATGAACCAATAAAAAATATATCAATAGTTGCATAATGATGAAAAGCTACTGCTAGGTCTAGGAAGGAGGAGAAAATAATCCAAATCCGGTCCATCATCTCCATGTCTGCTTATATCTTTCATCTGCATCTTTGAGTGAAACAAAATATATAGTGCAAAATGTGTCTTATACAAAGAACCTTGTTCAAAGGCTAGAGATTTCTAAGATTATGACTTTTGTATGCATACAGCTTGGCTTACAAAGCATCCAGATAAGGGAACAGGTCCTTAAGGATCATGAGCTTCATGAAAATATCTAAAAGTCACACTGTTTTAAACTTAGGGTGAAAGAAAACCCTCTAGTTAAAGTCTGTATTATCTGGCTTAAAAAAAAAATCAGTGACTTGCTTTTAGTATGAGCTTGTATTTGATGATTGCATTCTAACCAGCAGGAGCAATTCCAAAGGGACTATCCCATAAAGCAATCAGGTTTTAGCTTGGAGATGTACTAAATGCAGATGTTTTGTGAATTCCCATTTTAGTCTTGCAAAGAAAGGCGTGAAGCTACTTTAGGCTAAGCTGAATGAACTTTTGACTTTCTGTTGAGTGTGAATGGGGGTGGGAATGCTTCTTCTGGAACGTCATTGGTTCCTGAATGTGATTTTGTATAAGGAATCACTCTCTTGAGACAGTTACTCTTTTTAGAAACCCCTCCCCAACCGCCCAGGAACCCAGAACTTTCTGTCAGCTGGAAAGTTTCCCATTTCTGAGAAGCTAATGCGGTTTGAGAGAAGAAAGGCAAAAAGGAGGATAACAAAGAAGAGGAGGAAGAAGGCACTAAAGGGAAATATATACAAGACATGCCAGTTACTGTGTGTGAATTTTCTAGAATGTCATTACCTTTAGATTTGCTCAGACTGACCCTATTTTATATCTTCATCCTGGTGTAATTATTAGCATGCTCACTTTTAGTCCCAGGTGTCACAGTTTGATTGATAAATTATATAACCACTTAAAAATGGCCCTCTTAGAGTAATAAAATATAAAGACTAAAAATCTATAAGCTTGGATCAATCAGATTTGCAAGTGGATTCTGTATCCCTACCTGCTGCTTCCGAGAAGCTTAGTGAGTCACTCAACACTGGTATATGTCTGTTAACTTATCTGAAAAGTGGGGATATAGTAATGTTTTCCTCAGACTGTGTTGACAGTATTAAGTAGAATAATATGTGTGAAATACTTATTAAAGTGTCTGTGAAACAGTAAGTACACTTTTCACATGAGCAAATATTAATTCTGATTTTCCAATGGAAGTCTTGGAGTGCCGCATATTGTAGCATCCAGGACGTTTCATTCATAGAAACCAAGATAGGTCCTGGCCAGCCTCCAGAAGTGGACACAGGGAATAATTTACCATGATAAGCGGATGGGCATTGCAAGTGATTGGTAGAAATAAGATGATAAAACAGGACAGATTGGGATAATATAAACTTAAGGGAATGCCCAGGTCCAGGGACCATTCTCTAAGCCTGGATGCTGATTGGTGTTCAAAACAGTAAGTTGCCAAGGCAAAATAGGAAAGTAAGATTCAGGCCAACTCTTCATCTTTACTGATTTCTGATTTTTTTTCCTTTGAAACATTTCTTTTAAATTGAATAATGTTGGATCTTGGGACACTGAAGTTGAGTTGGTGAGTGGAACAGAAGTGCATCTGTCACTAGGGCCATTGACTGAATATTTTCAGAGCCCTTCTGTTACAGACTGAATGTGTCCCCCTAAATTCATATGTTCAAACTCCCCATATGATAGTTTTGGAAGTGGGCCTTTGGGATATAATTAGGTTTAGATGGGATCTTGAGGATGGGGACCCTTATGGGATTAGTGCCCTTTTAGGAAGAGGAAGAGAGATTCATTCATTCTCCTTCCCTGTCTCTGTCTCTCTGTCTCTATCTCTTTCTCTTTCACATTCACTGTAATGTAAATACACAATTAGCAGGGGGCTGTCTACAAGCCAGAAAGAAACTCTTTCCAGGAACCAAAATTGTCGGCGTACTTTGGGCCATATAAGAAAAGGAGATTAATGTGGAATTTTGTGCCCAGGAAACCTGGGGAATTAGAGAACAGGAGAGGAGGAAAACCTATAATCAATAAATTTTTTCTTAATTCTGGTGTTTCAGGATTAGTGTTCTTATCCTTCTCCAAACAAATTCTAGAACATAATAACTATCAAATTTTAAAGGCATATGAATCTTCAGAGGTCCATTTTGAATGACTGGAAATATATAATAGTCTACACAGAATTACTGACTACCTAATGCAAGGTGGGTTCTGATGTCACATGAGCTGATTACTCCACAGGAATTCCATAAGGATGTCTGCTTAGAATGTGGGTGCTTCCCCACCCACTAAGCACAGATCAGAGGACACATTCAACCCAGGAGTTACTTGAGTCATCTCAGTATCTGGGAGCCCGCTCACTGAATACTAAGATTTACAAAAGGTGGGACAAATTCAGCATGTTGAGGCTATAACATTTAGACATATCATCCTCTGAGTTAATCCTAAAGGTTCACAAGCTCCCAGATTGATAATTTACCAATCTCCTATCTTTTTGGATGATGATGATGATGATAGTGACAATGACAACTACAATGATGACTTTTTATAGGGCTCTTAGACCACCTAGTTTTTGGCTTTCATAGGGTGCTAAGAAACGGGTTCAGTGTTTGGCTAGAAAATATTGTTCTGCCCAGAATTTCACTGACAAGGCAAAGAGAGTCAGCAGCCTGTGGTGGCGCAATAAAGGAGAGAGTACGGAATTCCCCAGGGTTGCTTGAAAAGATCAGTGTCTTCTCCCTCATGGGCACTACTGAGATATAGCACTGTTTGAAACAGAAATCTGATATCCCCAGATGGTCCCCTTGGAGTTTCAGATATTTCTTCTGCATTTTGATGGTTTCAGCTAGTCATACCTCACCTCTGATACCTACAAATATCTAAGGTTGTAGTCAATGCATGTCCAGCTAGCGATGCAGGGAGGATTAAAGAGCTTCATGATGGCATTTGCCATGAATGACTGCTACCGGAGCATATTGGATCACCTTGTAGAACTTTGCAGGCTGGTTTTAATTTCAGGTTTGACGGTTATATTGTAGCTTTGCAAAGCAATAACAAAAAAAATCATAATTTAGATTAGGAAAAACAAAACAAATGATGATGGGAATATTACCATAACCATAACTTTACAGCACAGCATAATTATTTGGTTCAGTAATGCTCAATAATTATTTCAACACCAAAATCCCTCTCCATCCCAACCCCTCAACAAACTAAACAATGGTTACACTACCAGCAACTAATTTAGAAGGCAATTGCAGAATCTCATGACTTCTTGTCTTCTCTGCGATTTACAGTCACTAATAAAAGGCCCTAACATTGAGAGCCATGAATAAAAACTAATTTATAAAAGAGTAAAAAATTCAGGATTATTTTTATGCTTCTCCTTCTATTCAGAGGGGTTCATATTTTTGTAGACTTAGACATAAGTCATGAAGCTCTGTACCAAGTGCCTATCAGACTCTCATTAAATGTTGCAAAAGTAAATGAATGAATTCACGCATGTGTTTAGGCAGAGCCTTTTGAGTAGTTGACCAGTTGACTTTCATTATTTCACTTGATCTTAGCCAAAAGGCCGAGAAGCGATGACTTTCATTATTTCTCTTCTTACACTCTTTCAGCTGAATATTTGAGGAAGCATTGTTTGTTTCGTTTTTATTGAACCAGCCACAGTTGCATTCTATATGTTTGCAAGTTACTCTTGACTCTTCACTCAGCCTCATCCCCCACATCCAATGATCAAGTCCAACAGATTGTACCCCCCCTTCTAAATAGTTCTTAAATCAGTTCACTTCTCTCCATTCTCCGTCCAGTTCTTGTGACTTCTCTGTTGGCATTCTATAATCTCCTTTTCATCAGCCTCCCTTCCTCCAGCTTTGTCCTCACCAATCTCTTGGCATATGCCAGCCCGAATGCTGTTTTCTAATGTAGGAAGCTAATCAGTCACTTCTGTTGAAATCCTTACCTTTTCCTGCATTGATTATAGGATCAAGTCTAAAATGCTATCATTTGCCCTCAAGGTACAGTCTCTGCTTTGTGTCCCTTGCCCAGTATCCCTACCTCATATCACTTTCTCACATATCCAGTCTTTTAGTCTGTGTGTGTATATTACTGTGTTTCTCTCTGCAGCATGTGTGTCTCTAAAACAATTTTATAAAGTTAATTTTATTGTTCCTTTAGACTGTAGATACCACTTCTTCTGGGAGTCTTCTCAGTTAAATACCTCTCCTTATCCTCTCCCAGCCCCATGGGATTGCCCCAATATTGTCTTACTGTGATTTTCTAATCCCCCCTCTAGGTGGCAACTATATGAGATCAGAACCATGTCCATCCTGGTCACCGTTTTTCCCTCAACACTTAATAATTATTGGGTGAATGAATTAATCACTCCTAACCAGATGAATAGCTCTAGATGATTTTGTTTCTCACTTTCCTTCCTTCCTTCCTTCCTCCCTTCCTTCACCTTTGTCTATGACCAAGCTTCTTTACCTAATAGCTTTTAACACTTCATAAAATACTCTTTAAATTTTAATTTAGAAAACAACTGAAGTAGCCCATCTCTTCCAGATTCTTGGTCCCCTGAATTCCCAAGAATTTGCTTGTTTGAAAAGCCAATCCTTCTTTATATTCAAATAATTTTTCAAGAGGAGAGAAGAGCATTTTATAAGAACAAAAAGATACCCAACTAACAATCAGGCACTTTGAATATTCCTACAACAACAGTTTACTGTAGATTGGCTACATGCTATCATTAGTACCAAAATTATGATCCAGCATGAGCTAGATCTAGAGTTGTTTCTCAAAGCTAGAATTCTTTGTCTTTAAGGAGTTAAAAGTGGCCAAATATACTGAGATAGAGTTGAATTGATTTCTTCAGCTAAAATGGTTAAATTGTTTGGGTTCTTAAAAGAGTTAACCGAATATGATGATTCAAACATTCCATGTTCCATAAAAATAGTTCTATTAAGAAGAAAGCCATACTCGTCCGTAACCTCAGTGACACTCTGCTCTGTTTGACTTCCCTGACTGCAGCTGGTTTTGAGTATAACGCCATTGATTTTGAGAGATTTCATAAAGATAATTAGATATACTGGAGCATGTTCTATATTCTCAGCATTTCGGAGGCTATGCAAAGCCACCCAGACTTTTGAAATATGTACCTGGCATTACTTTCTTGAGAAACTTTTCATTTCTATGCATTGGAAAAAATCTATAGCAAGTATTCCTCCTGAAGCATGAAGAAGGAATAAATTACTAGGAGCAGGAATTTTTTCTTCTTTTTTTATTTATGGAAATAAATGTATGATTGTATGTTTAATTTATATATTAGTTATCTCAGTCCCAAAGCATGACTATTTTAACACCTTGAGTCTCCTTGTGTCGGAGGGGAAAAAGAATGAAAAATCATTAGAAACATGATTATGCTTTAATTTAGGTCTTTTAGTTATGTAAGCAGAATGCAATTAAATACAAAGTGCTCACTATGACTGCATATTTCAAATAGACTTTCAATTTATCACAGTTTTATGTGTATCTTCTTCAATTGCATGAGGCTTCCTCAAGGCTATGACAGTGAATTATAGCTGTGTTCTTATAATTATTTTCAGTTAAAAAAAGAAAAAAAAACTATTTGCTGCATAAACTATTGAGTTAAACACATTAGACATGTAGTTTTTATTGGGATTTTCTGAGGTTTTCTATCAGCTGTAAGATGCCCTCCATTCATACATTTAGGTGGAAAATGTCTGGGATGATATGGTACTTTCTCAGTCATCATCACTATCCTCTTCATCATGGTCATGTTTCCCATGAAAATAGGATGCATGCAGTATCTTTATTACCCCCATTTTCCAGATGAGAAAAATAGGCTTCGAAAAGTTAGGTAATTTGCACAGAGTCACATAGCCAGAAGTGTAAGATGAGAAACCAAGAAGACTAACTCCATAGCTCATGCCATAAATCATACCAATGATTCCAGAGTAGCTTATAATGGAGAGACACATTGAGTGAGACTAAGATGTGGTCAGGCAATTGAAAAGACAGCATGTAAGGACTCAAAATCTCAGCTGTAACCTCATCATCAATCAGCAGTGTGATCCAGGGCACGTTACTTATAAACATGTAGTCATATAATGCCTAAAATGCCTGTGCACAAAATGAACATTTTGGTGATTATTACATTGCTGCTGTTGGTGATGATGACATTATCATTACTGTTATGCAGGAACTGTCAGTACCTCTGACCCCTTTTTAGTTATTTACGTGACGTGACTCACGTTGGAGTGAGAAGGTCCTTACAGAAATGTTTATGTAATGATCTCTCCTTCATACTGAGGGTATTGACCTCTCCTGTCCCCTCAGACCCATGCTGTTTAAGTCGGAAGCACTCTTTGAGGTGCTGGATGTGTTCATGGCCACTCCATGTGACTCACATGAAAGTGAAGAGTCCCAGATTCCCTATTACATGAAACATCCATCAACTCAGGGCTCTGACGAGGGGTGTGAATTTTATGTTTATGGCTAAAGCAAGCTTGTGGTTATGGAAAACAGCCTTATTAAGACCTTGATGCTTTTCAGAAAAGAAAGTTAGAATCAGTCCACCTCTGATGAAAATAATTTAAACATAGAAGTTATATTTTCTTGATGATCATAAGTTCCCATTCATTGACATCCTAAAAGACCACCAACACAATCCATCAATCCATTCCTCACATCCAGTCTTCCTTCGGAATGCTTACAGAATCATCTGATTACTTCCTGGTTGCCATATTTATTGGACACTGAATGACTTGTCCGCTTTTTCTACCATCAAAGGGGATAGTGTTAGCACCATTCAGTCCCCTAAATAGGACTATATTCTATGCAAAATTAATTAACAGAATTAAAAACATTCTTTAGAAATTCACTGATATCAAAAATAACCATATTCTTCTTGGTCACTGTTTATCTTCAGCCCATAGTGTGGTGCCTCACACATATTAGGCACTCAGTAAACATTTGTTTGCTAAAAAAATAAACCACTCCTGTATCAAAATCAATGGTCTGAGGAGGCTGAGTTTTATGATGCATTATGACAGGACTAAAAGATTGTTTCCTTTTTTCTTAAATCTTAGACTACCTTTCACTGTGAGAGTCCTACTCCTTAATCATGTCTTATACCAAGAAAGTTGTTAGTCTACTCTCTGATCAAGAAGGAACTCTAGTTCCTATATGCTAATTGGTGCTTTTCCTTATTTATGTGGGCAGTATGACAAAACATGAAATAACTCCACCTCCTAAAACTGACTAAAAGATAGATTTCAGACCTCAGCAATGAAAGCAGGATTGGAATTCATCATAGTACAAATACAAAAGTCCTTTCAACGTACCAAGCACTGGGTACAGTATTCTAACCTTTTTTCAAGTTTCTGAAATATTTATGGGAGAATAATTTGTAGAATAATGAATATAGCTTTCCAGTAGAGCAACAAATGCACACTATATTTCTGCTATCGTTTCTTATTAAATATTTATACGTGTATTTTGTGTTTCCCTCATAACTGGCCATTTACTGATGCTTAACAAGCACAGAGAGTCCAGTTGAGGAAAAATAATACCAACCAACAGTAAGCAAAAGCAAACAAGTGGAGGAAAGGGATTTTGCGTCTGCACCAGTTCTGTTTAAAAAGTTCATTTACTATTTTTCATACAGTCCATATTTCATAAATTCCACACACTGACATGTCCTAGAAAAAGATGGATGTGTTGACTTGGAGGTGTGCCTCTATCCAGTTTTATGTGTGCATCTGGCAGAGATAATCTGTACTTCCCTTTAGCAGAACACAAAAATATAATTCTCTAATAACTGACATAACTGCATCATCTTCCAATATGGACTGTATTATTAAATCACAGAGACAGACAAAGGCTGAGTAGTGGGGAAGCTTGACTTCTACTTGATGTCAGACCATAAAATGCTTACTTAGTGTAACCAGAAGAAGGTAAGTGTGGCAAGGCCCAGTGCCTGGAATTTTAGGAAACTTCTGAATGTGCTGCAATAGAGTCTTGTTTATCTACAGTTGTGTTCATGCCTTGTGCTTCCATACTGCTTTGGAGTTTACGTTGAATTTTCTTGCACAAGGCCACAGTGATATGATCAGAGCAGGGGTTGTTATCCCTTCCTACAGTGAGAAAACTGGAGTTTCCAAAAAGTTACCCAAATGGTAGGAATTGCCTCCACACGGCTTGAAGCAGTCGCTATACGTTACTTCCACATATACAGTAATATTTGGCTGTGTAACTGGGAGCACGGCCCGCCTAACCGTCTTCTTCCAGTCTTCAAAATTCCAACTCAAAGACGTAGGGAGGGGCATTTGGCTCCACACAAAAAACTTAAACGGGCTCTTGCAAATGCTAGTTTCAAAACTTACACAGAGCCTTGGCTTAGCTAAGAGAAGTTTGGAATGGAGTCAGAGGATCAAGGCTGCAGAGAGCTGAGTTGTTCTACATAAGCAAAGAAGAGGGGTTTGAGGGTGTTTTTGCTTCTTAGAGTGATAGGGCTATCATTCACATTAGGGGAGGAGAAAATAGGAGAGAGCAAATGGCTGAATAACATGGTGGTGTGTGTGAATGCCCTCCTCAGAGTAACAATGCCTAATGTCTGAAGTGTTTTTGTTGCTGCAGTGTAAACACAAGTTCCCTATACATAACAGTATGTGGTCACCGTTAGGGCACATCACCAAATATGCTGCTTCACCTTCCTGCCAGACACTTCTTGCCTTCCCGTGGTTTACATGGAGTCATGTGACTGGTACTGGCTACTGAGCCATAAAGAAAACTGACAAATACTGGGAGATTTTATTGATCCAAGTCTTTGTAAACTACGTCCCCACCTGCTGTCTGGCATAGTGACTAGAAATACTTGAGACGATGGTTCTTTCTTTGTACCAGGTCCTTGAGAGGCTTAGTATGGCAAGTTCTTCTCCCTCCCTTCACCATTTCCATGATGGGCATGTCATATGAGGGAGACACTAGCATCTGTTATTTCTAAGTTCTTAAGATTTTTGAGTCATTTGTTACACAGCATTAGTTGACTTATACTGCCTGATATAGTATTCTGCACATGCAGTATTCTTATGTGAACATAAGAGTTCTTATATGAAGTCTTGTGTGTTGTCAAGGAAAGGGGATGCATTTCATGTTAAGGTTAATTTTAATTCAGAGGCAACTCTGTAAGAGTAAGATCAAAAGAAAAGAACAAAAACACACTGAGGGCAGGAAATGGAAACTGAGTATGCTCTTGAGATAAGGATATGGCAATCTGCAGAAATCTTAAGAAGCGATTTAGACTGTTCACATGAGTTGTAGACAAATGTATACAAATGGCTTTAAGTCACACAGAGAGAAGAGAAGCCATTTCTGAGAATTCTTCCAATGCATTTTTTAAGTTAGAGGTAAAGTAGAATTTTGCTCTCCTGTATTACAGATAAGGAAGTTAAAAATTCAGGCAAATAAAATGACTTGTATAAGATCATATAATCACTAATAAGCAGAGACCAGATTACTAAATCCTTTGATCACCATATGTCAATCCACTCTTGTTAGAAGTGCTCAGAAAGCCAATGAACTAATAGTCTCCTCTCCCTCTCCTTCTCTTTCCTCATTATTTTACATATAAATCATTGAGTATATTGAAATAAGTGTGTCTGAAATGTGAATGTATGACAAGCTGAACTTCATCTGAGTGGGACTGATAAATCATTGATAAAATAGTTGCAAGGATACTAATACCTTTTTTAACATTTGTCTATGTATTTATTTTGAAAAGTGGGGAGAGGGGTGGAGAGAGGAGAGAGAGAACCACAAGCAGACTCCACACTGTTGGTGCAGAACTCAGGCGGGGCTTGATCTCATGAACTGTGAGATCATGACCTGAGCTGAAATCAAGAGTTGGCCTTGACTGACTGAGCCATCCAGGTGTCCCAAGAGTACTAACACTTTTAATAACTTTTCCAGTAATAGATTTTTATTATTATTCAATGAATTACTTTTTTTGTTGAATTGGCTTCTCGTGTATTTATTTATTATTATGTCAGCCTGGTTTCTTGAAGGCCAGCCCTATCTTCTGTGACTGATTTTATTCAGTCTCTCTATCCCCTGTCCATTTCCATCCCCACTCTTGTCTTTTTTTCTCATTCTGTCCCTCTCAGAAGCAAAACCATCCTTAGATTCCTCTCTCTCCTTGTTGATAGTCCTTGGATGGTGTGGCACTTAATTGTCAGAAGTTTCCCTTTACATTTGAAAACTATTCTTTTATCTTTGGGTATACCATTCATAGATGGGCCCTAACGCTATCTTAATTAGAACTGACATACACACTACAAAGTTAGGGATACATTAGTTAGATTATTCATTTTCCAGGTAGATTTATCATAGCTCTCCATTGCAATTTTTTAGATCACTATTATCTACAAAACAACAGTTTGTCAACAGATGTCTCAGGAGGATATAGAAACCCCAGCTGTATTATTCCACTTGCCTGTGCCATGCATCTCTGTTTAATCATAACATTCATTTCTGTGCAAGTAGAACCTGTGAATCCTTCTTAACACAGTGTTCCTGGAAGCCACTACCAGTTTGTCAGAGTTGACTGTGGAGTGGAAGCTTCTTTGTCTTCTCTGTTCTATTCACTGTTAAATTTACAAAAGGGGCTTGAGATATTTTAAATTATCTGTGAATGTGCAGTTGTGACTCACACTCAGAATCAATGATTTCCTGAGAGATTATTATTTAAAGTTTTGCCAAACCAATCCTTTTATCTTCCCAATCTCATCCATAGCTCTTTCCACCAATTTATCTGTTAACCTTCTAAAATATTCTGGATATTTCATACTTGAAGTACTTTTCCCCCTCTTCATCTACTCAACTAAATTTTCTTCCAGGTCCATCAACTCCAAAGAGACATGGCTGTCTTCTAAGCTACAAAGTTATTTCCTGCCAGTCGCAGGTGGTAGAGTCACGGCTATCTGCTCATAGAATGTTTACCTAAATCTGTGTGGGCCCTTTAGGGGTTAAGAGAGAGCAAATATTCCCACCTGTGAAAGCAACATGCCAGGAAGCATAGGAGGGAAAACTGGATGAGAGAAAACTGGGAATCAATGGACAATGAGTTTGGCTGAGAAGTTGAAGGAGGAAGAGAGAAACACTATTGTTTTTGACCAAACCTGACGCACAGAATCCCTTTCTCTGTTACCCTACCCCACTGCTCTGGCTGCAGAGATGAACAGTGACCTGGCCCAGCCAGTCAGGGTTTGTTCTTCTCTTGTATTGGTGATTGGTCATCTAGGATGGGCATCCGTCTACCCATGTTGGCCAGGTAGATAGCCTGGTGGGGGCTTTTTAAATGGGAGTTGAAGGGCTTGCAGAACCTTAATAGGTCAGAAGGCTTCAAAAAGGTGAAGTGCAGGAGGCAGAGTGAGGGACGAAATGAACCCAAATAAGGCTAGCAATGGTGACAACTAGATGGAAAGTGAGGTTCCCGGGCCACGTGATATTCTAGGGGGATGGTGTGATTAGTTCTTGCAATAAATGAATGAGCCAATGCCCAAGTGTCTTTACAGTTGCCAGAGACCAAAGAGTAAACATCTTATGTGGTTGGCAGAAATAAGATCCTCTAAGCTCTTGAGCAGAGTGATGAAAAGATATAAATGCTAGATTCAGAGGCTTAATCTGGTGATGGTCTTTCAAGATAAATACACCAATGAGAGCCTAGAACAGGGTTGACATGTACATAGCAAATACCCTCCTTCTCCCCCCCCCTTGTGCCTGTGGCAGACATTGCTAATCATTAGGCCACTGCTACCCACTGAGTCTGGGCTGGCCTCGCTATTCTCAGAGCAGTGCTCCTGGCGGGGACTGTAGATGAGCAGAACTGCATCACAAAATGAAACCCATTTGCTCTCTGGGGCTCAGAGGCATGGAGGACAGGAGCATTAATCAGATATAAGGTTCTCACAACTGGACCTAGATGGGGAGAGAGTAAGGGAAGGAATGAATACCTATTGCCTACTGAATTCTTTGACCAGGGCCCCCATACCAAAGTAACACACTTGAGTGGCTTAAACAAAATTTTGTTTCATAGACCTAGAGACTAGAAGACCAAACTCAAGGTTTTGGCAGGATCAGTTCCTCCTGAAGGCTGTTGGCCAGAATTTGTTCCAGGCCTTTTTTCTTGACTTGTGAATGACTGCCTTCTGTGTCTCTTCAGATCAACTTCCCTCTGTATATGTCTGTGCCCAAAATTTTTCATATACAGACACCATTCATATTAGATAAGACAACTCTAATAATGTCTTTTTAATTTGACTATTTATGTAAAGACCTTGTCTCCAAATATGGTCATATTCCAAAGTACTGGGAATTTGGTCTTAGTGTATGAATTTTGGGGAGGCACAATTCACCTGTAACACTCACTAGTGCTTACCATGGTCTAGACATGACCTTACGGGGTATCAGCCACTTGACCCTGAAAGCAACCTATATGGTAGTTATTTTATCATGTCCATTTTATAGAACAGGAAACTGAGGCTTAAAGAAATGTGTGCAGAGTTACAAGCTAGGGTTGCTGATGGGGCCAGGATTCAGATCCAGGCTCCTGACTGGTCCTTTGACATACCATAAAGAGATGGGAAGTTGGTTTTGTGTTGTATATAATGGAGGGGGAAAAAAGAAACCCAACAGAATCACCAAAATATCTGGGCTGGGTTTCTGGAAAAATGGTGATGTCAGTCCTCCTTCTGAATATTTCAGTGGCTCCTTATTCCCTGCAGGTTAAGACCTAAATTATTTAGCAGGAAAATCAAAGCTTCTCATGATCCCAGATGTCTCATTAATTCTGTCTCTAGCCACTACTCTCTTCCTGGCCTCTTCGGTCCAGCAAAACCAAACACTTTGCAGTCTCCACTATGGGGAGGGAAAAGGAGGAGGGTTTGGAGGGTGTGAAGGACCTCAGGGGGAAGCCGCATGAACACCGAATCTTGTCTGTATGTTTTACACCTGCCTACCCTATCAGTTAAGTGACTTAACCTCTTTCATGTTCTGTGTGCCCAACTTGTAAAATAAAGTGGAACTTCTGTATACTCACAGGAATATTTGTGACAATGAGATGACATAAGGAATGTAGACATCTCAGTTCAGTATCTAGTATGTGGCATGTGGCCATTGGTTGTACCCATATTAGCCATTCAGTTTGGGATATTTAGATTCCAAAATAATTCCAGGTAGCCTTGTAGACAAGCCCCCCAGAGGTATGGAAACACAAGACGAGAGTGTAGGTTGCATTCTTGGAGGTAGGGGGACTCACTTTCTGTCTCTTTGCAGTTTCAGACTTCATGCCCTCCCCTACTATGACAAAGCTCCCTCCTCCCCTCCCTCCGGTGTAGGAGACCCAGCAGGATTTATGAGTTGAGCCTGGAAGTCTTAAGCCTGTTCCTCTCTTGTTTTAGCCATCAATAAATGGCCATTTCTAAAGTTGAAGATCTGGTTCCTTAAGGCTGATCTGCAGATAGTCTAGATGACCCATACGTCTCCTGACATTGCTGTATTCATAGATGGCTTCTCTAAGAAACCATTATTAATGATGTAATTAATATGAATGGCTATAGTATATATCAAGCAGGTCGTTAAGGCAGAGGTGGGGACGTAGCCATTTATATTAAAGATACATTTTATGGTCTGAACCCAAGCAATAGAAAGTGCTTAGCTTAGAAATCTCGCTTTGCTACATTTTGGACTTTTTAAAAAAGTTGTAGCCCTTGTTCTCAGTTGCTTTAATGCTATGCTGTTGGAGCCTCTGGGAATTGGAATGAGTTAATAAGGTCGATTTTTAATAGAAGCGTATAATCAACTAAATCACAGCCTTTAAAGTCACAAATTTCAAAGACCAACCAATTTAATTAATGTGTTGGTTCATAGACATTGGAAAAGTTTTATTTGATTTCACTAGCCTCTTTCCCATAGACACTCATCGGCAAGAATATTTACTTATAATTTGTTGTGTAAAAAGGATCTTCCTAAGGCAGATGCCATATGTAACTACTCAGCTTACCTTTGAGGGAAAATATTGAAATAACACCTGCAAGCTGTTCTGCTCTGTGTTGAGAACTCAGAGCTATAGATTTCTATCTTGGTAGTAAGTATTGAAGCCTTCCCTCCTACATCCAGGCTGTTCAAATGTGAGATAAAATAGTTTCTTAGAATGATAGAGTCCAAAAGTTTTCTGTAGATTTCATAGATGCTGTGAAGTGAAATCATGTTGAAATGAGAGGGTTTTTTTCCTTTCCTTTCTTCCCCCAGCCCCTGCTTTTTTTTTGTTTTTTGAGGTGAGTGCTATTTTTGTGGTCGCCATAATGTTAAATGTTTTTAATAAAAGTTTAGACTTAAGTTCAAAGGGAACATCTTTACCCTAAGTAAAAATGATATTGCCACTCGCTGTGTTCCAAAGCACCGAGCAGATGGACGGATAGTGAAACTTGGGGAGTCACTCACAAGGAGGGGGTGTTGTTCTGCCTGTGACAAACAGTGCCGCCTAAGCCCCTGCCGGGGAGCCTCTGCCAGCTGTGTTATGCAAGCACCTGCAATGAGCTGCAGAGGCCGAGAGGCGTCTGGGACTGAACCAAATTGAGCCGCAGACAGAAGCTGGTTCGGAGGCTCCCTGTGCCCCCAGGGCATGACTGTTGGCTACTTGACAGTCAGCCTCGCTCCAGATGCCAGAGGCCCGGAGGCAGTGAGGCAGGAAGTATGCATCGGCTTTCCAAAAACTCCGGGTACTGACCCAACGGCAGCTCTGAGCCTTGATTAACCAGGGCTGGGGAACTGGCAGGCTGTTCCAAAGTCAGTTGACAACAGATGCTCTGTCCTCGGTCACTGCAAGTGAACACACATTTGCAGAAGGGGTGAAGATAGCAACGCCTCTGCCTTCAGGGATCCGAACTCCATTCTTATTACCGGTGGCTACAAGGTGTTAAGCACCTACCATATGAAAGACACTCTATCTGCTAGAGGTGGTGTGTACATTAGTTCCAAACCTCAAATATGTCCTCTTACCTCCATCTTGGAGAGACTTAAAAAAGAAAACTAAAACGCAGATAGTTTTAAGAACTAAATGATAAAACTGGCATCATAGCTCAGACCTGCCTTATCCTAAAATGTCAGTTCTTTGTATTTCAGTAGTGATTTTGACTTCAAAATTTAAGCAGCAAAACTTATTTAATATGAAATCTCATGGAGACTCTGATACCGAGGCAGATAAAACCAAGACTCGTTTTTTTAATGTTTATTTATTTTGAGAGAGAGAGAACGAGAGCAGGGAAGAGGGACCAAAAGAAAGAGGAGAGAGGATTCCAAGCAGGCTCCATGGCCAGCTGGAGCCAGTGCAGGGCTCAGTGTCAAGAGCACGAGATCAGGACCTGAGCTGAAATCAAGAGTCACACGGTCAGCTGACTGAGCCACCCAGGCGCCCCAAGCCTGCTTTGACTGAAGCAGAGGGGGGAGCGTCTGAGGCTCTGTCTTCTCTCCCTCCTTTCCTGACCACGGAGCCATCAGCCCAGCGAAAGCCACAAGTACTTGGCAGGTCACCCAGCAGCAGCAGCACCTGGGAAGTTGTGCAAAATGCACATTCTCCAACCCCGCCTCGGACAGCCTGAGTTACAGATTCTCGGATTGGAGCCCAGGAATCTGTGTTTACCAAGCCCTCCAGGGATGCTGATGTGTGCCCAAGTGTGTGACCCGCTGATCTAGAGTTTCCAAAATAAACTCTGCCAGCAGCTCACATCCATCCTGCCTTTTGATTTGAGGGATGCTTCCCGTTGATGTGAAGCCTTTCACTGCAAAGTCCAGCATGGTGAATTGGGGCTGGTCTGGTAATTCTTAGTGTTCAAGAAATTCAAGGAAGAGGTCCTCTTTACTCAATGAAACATTGAAAAACAAATATGGACTTTCTTAACCCCATAATAAAATAAAAAATACATATTTCTCTTGATCACTCGTAGTTATGGATTAAAAATCACATTTATTTCGGGCACCTGGGTATCTCAGTTAAGCCTCTGACTTCAGCTCAGATCATGATCTCACAGTTCATTGGTTCAAGCCACGGATCAGGTTCTGTGCTGATAGTTCAGAGCCTGGAGCCTGCTTCAGATTCTGCGTCTCCCTCCCTCTCGCTCTGTCTCACAAAAATAAATAAAGTCTTAAAAAATTTCATCACATTTATTTGAGGAAAGTAGAAGTTATTAACTGGATTCCACCCATCAGAGATGCTGTTGACTGTCAGATGAAGCATCTTGTGTGCATGTGCGTGTGTGTGTGTGTGTGAGTGTGTATGTGTGTGTGTTAAAACTGAGAAAAGATAAAAACGCAAACAGTTTTGCCCCACCATTAATTATAAAAGGCATTCCAGTTTCCAAGAAATTAAAATGCAAAAAGAAAAATGAATACCTTAGAAGTCAGTGAAATATGATGTGTAAAGAATGAAAGTCAAAAAAGCTTTGGAAAATTTCTAACTTTGGGTCAATTAGCCAGTGTGCTCAGGTGTCTGTTGAAGCAAGACTGTTCTGTTCTAGTCATTTTAAAACAAAACAAAGAAATGGTCTTTTTCTGATCCATCACAGTTTTGTCACTCTCATCATTTTGATTACCACTGGTATGCCAATGAACCTGTTCTTTTTTTTTTCCTCTAAGCTGTGTTTTCCCTGCACTTTCGAAATCATGAAGCTGCACCATGCTGCACCATGGTCTTCTCTTCCATTTTTACTGTTGGCTTTGCTGTTCTTGTCCTTACTCTTTCTGTGCTGTTTGTATCCTCTTCCTCCTGACACCTACCATTCTGTTACTTGAGAGGAGACTACTAAGTAGCTAATACTGCTAAGCTTAAAATCCCTGTTCCCAATGAAGATGTTCCAAAGTGAGGTGGCATGATAAAAGGCCATTGGTTGATGGTAAAAACCCTGACTCTGGTTACAGGTTCAGTGTGATTTTGAGAAGCAGAAGAGACAAGGTAATATCAGTAGAAGCTCCCCCCAAAAACAATGGTCATTCCACAAACACTGTATAGTCTTTTCTGGCCTTTTCTATCCTTGGAACCATTCATTATGTGTAGTAGATGATTATATGCCTATCTGTTTGTCTATCTATCCATCCCTCCATCCATTCATCCAAACATCCCTCTGTCCGTCTCTCTATTTGTTATCTACACACACACACACACACACACACACACACACACACACACACACAGATTTTTTTTCTTGTAGTTCTGACATTTCGCCAGAAATGAAGCCAGTAAAGCTATTTTTGAAAGATTTATTTTTCCTAACTCTCACTCCAGAATCGTCATTTTATCACCAGCTCCTACTCAGTTCGGGGTATTGCCTATGTGTTTGGTTTGGGGTAGATGCTCCCCGGGAATTAATACCATTTTTGAATGAGTCTCCTAAGCTTTGGAACCATTTCCCCTGAAGAACAGGTTTTATTTAGAATCCAAGGCAGTTGTCACATTTTGAACATTTTATTTCTTGACCAAAAAATAATTAACTTCTGTAAAACCAATAAAAAGAAATCAAAAGAAAATCAGGGACAGTAATGCTTTATAGATTAGTGTCCTGACAGTCCACGGTCTTTAGTCTCAAATGTGTTCACAGACGGGGGTGCAAAGCCAAAGGGCTGAAGCTGTTCAAAAACTTTTTCATTTTTCTGTAAAAATCCAAACTTGGAGTGGAAAGAGCTTACTGATGTCAACATTTAGGATGCAATGTTCTCTTTATATAGTCCCTTATTGTCTTGGGTTTCATTTTTGGTTCAGGGGGAAATTAAATTCCCTTGCAATTGCACTATCTGTCTACCCAAGAAATTTTATCTCCACATAGTTTTTATTTGCTATTTGTCCTCTGGGTAAAATATCACAGATCTACAGGGTTGGAAGTGCATTTTAGAGGTCTTTTGGTTCATCCTGCTCTTCCTTGCAGGTCAGTAGTTAAATTATTTGTGACCTAGAAGTCCCCTATATTCTAATATTGGAGGACCCTTAAGAAAAGCAAAAGGAGGGGTGGGTGGGCTTCTGAGAATGCATGTGGCACTCTCCTGCAATCTCATTCTTTGATTAAAAGATTCCTTTTAGCACCTGAATTCCATTGCAAGTCAATCATGTAGAACCCCTAAGTAAGTTGCAGTAGGCATAGGAGTGTATCCAGCCTGGTCTTTCTGCTTAGACTCCAAGCCATTCTGTAGAGAAGTATGTGTATGTGTATGCTCAAATTCTGCTGTAGTTTTCTTCTTCTAGAGACAGGCTAGTAATGGGGATACCAAAATGGGCCAGAATTCCAAAAAGCCTGGGTTCAAATCTCAATTCCATTACTGTAACATTTGATAGGATCTTGTATTACTCAAAATGTTCACTGCTCCTTTGTGAGCTACCCCCCCCCCCACTGCATGCCTTCCCTTGCAGGGGGCTCTGTGCTCCAACCTGATTCCTGCCATCATGACCACGTGACTTGCTTTGGTCAATGAATTGTGAGCGGAAATGATGCATGTCACTTGCAAGTGGAAAATTTGAGTCAGTGTGTGCCTCATTTTGATCTCTTCCCACCCCGCCCCCCACACCCCACCCCACAGTAAGACCATGGATGTCTTAGAAAGGGAATGCTCTATCGATTTGGAGTCCCAGAGAGAAGAGGACATGGAGCAGAACTGAAGGTGACCCAGGATGGGTATGCAGCAAGAGGGGAAATGAGCATTTATTGTAAACCACATGCCAGGGTCATTTGTTAGCATGGTGCCACTTAACCTGTCTTCAGCAATAGTGTTTAGTATTTGCTGCATTTACTGTCAGACTCCCAACTAGTCTCTGAGACTTGGGAGGAGGAGAGGCATGCCAATTCACATGTACAAGCCCCCCCTTCACCCTACCAGCACCTACTGTATCGCCTTATACCTACTGGCTTTTTGATGAACACCTAGTGAGCTGTACTGAAATCACTTTGGATGAAGATGTGGCATATATATATATACAATGGAGTACTACATGGCAATGAGGAAGAATGATGGATGGACCCTGAGGGTGTCATGCTCAGCGAAATAAGTCTGTCAGAGAAGGACAGAAACCATATGTTTGCACTCATAGGTCTAACAGGAAAACAGGAGAAACCTAATGGAGGACCAGGGGGAGGGGAAGAGGGAAAGAGAGTTGGGGAGAGAGACGGATGTAAAACCTGAGAGACTATTGAATGCTGAAAACGAACTGAGGGTTGAAGGGGAAGGGGGGGGCGGGAAAGAGGTGGTGGTGATGGAGGAGGGCACTTGTGGGGAAGAGCACTGGGTGTTGTATGGAAACCAATTTGATAATAAACTACTTAAAAAAAAAAGAAATCACTTTGGATGGTCTTGGGCTAGCCATATCAGTTCCCAAACCCAGTATTTTCCAAAAGGTGGCTAAGATTTTAAGAGTTCTACAAGTTTATTTTAGATGGTCCTCAATATATAAAATTAGTTCTCTTTTAACATATCTTACGGCATTCAAAAGGACCAAACAGGCCCTTGGCCGGCTCTGTCAGTGGAGCGTGCGACTCTTGATCTTATGGTCCTGAGTTTGAGCCCCAAGATGGGCATAGGGATTACTCAAAAAATGAACAAACAAAAAAGCTTCTCTTATCCACAGAGCTTAGCAGATAATAATAAGTAGAATATAAGATTGATTTGTACATTATTTTTACACATATGTACAGTAACATCGCATTAATGTTACTAGTTGCTTTTATACATTAAAAATAGTACTTTTTATAAAAATTAATGTTTATTTATTTATTTTTGAGAAAAAGAGAGAGAGAGAGAGAGAAAGAGAGTACAAGCAAGCTAGGGACAGAGAGAAAGGGAGACACAGAATCCAAAGCAGGCTCCAAGTTCTGAGCTGTCAGCACAGAATCTGATGTGGGGTTCAAACTCATGAGAAGGGAGATCATGAGTTAAAGGCGGATGCTTAACTGACTGAGCCACCCAGGCACACTTCCCTGCAAAGTAAATCATGTTTAGTGTAATGAGAGATATAAAAAATACCAAGTAATTAATAGCAAGGTGACATGGCAAAAATTAAAGGTACTGCAAATGATTGAGATTTGAAAAAAAAAAACTAGCTTTTTTGTACCCTACAAAATTTGTTATGAAAGCCATAGGCTTTTTGGATGGTAAAATGATAGTCAGATGTAGAGACTCACCACCATGGTCATTGTTGATGATGTTAGTGATTATAGCAAAGTTTTTCTTTTCCATCCAGGGACTTTTTCCTCCACCTAGTCTCTTGTCCAAATCATTGAAGTATTTTTCCATATTATTGGCTTTTTCCAAGTGGAGAACAAGGCAGTGCCTATATTCCGTGCCACGCTCTGATTTAAAGTTTTTAACTTTCTACACCCACTTCCTGTCTCATTGGAGAAGTTACTGGAAACCTTGGTGTGAGTGAAAAGAACAATTAGCAGACTTGATGGGGTTTTAAATAGGAAGTATGAAGTCTGGGAGGTAGAGATTTGAAAAACCTTGAGAACAGACTCTTGCTTGCCTGTGTCTGTGTCTCTTGCCTAGATTCTTGTCTGACTCACCTGGTTATTTGTGACTTCAAGACTGTGAACGTTCTGAGGACAGCAGCCGGGTCCAGTTTGCTGTACTGGTCCTTTGTCACTTAATGAATGTTTTGTCTGTTGAAGCTAGGCGTTGTTCCAGCAACCATTCATTCATTAGCAGCTTTCAATGAAGGCATGCTGATGCATTCCATTATATGTGCCAATACAGCCATTTTTATTATTAATAATAATGGCTGCAATAATATTTGTAGCAGCTACAAATTTCAGAATATTAACCAGGAGCTCTGCTAGATACTTTATGTCTCTGAGAATTCCAACTTGCAGGGATCTAGCAAGATGGATGACATTGTCTCTAATGAGGACATGGAAACTTAAGAATAGTTCATCAACTAGCCAATTGACAGAAGACGTAGGAACCACACACAGGTCTGCCTGGTTCCCCAGACCCAGGTTCTTCTACCAGCTACTCCCAAGTTGATAATGAAAAAGGGAGATGGAGAGGAGGAGAGGGAACCAGAGGGACTATGCCCTCCCAAACCCAGCCTTATTAGCCCCCCACTTCTTGACCTTTGAGGGTGAATTTTTTCAAGCCTCCTGGCACAGCATTCGTCAACATCACTCTTCCGGATTGCTGAACCCAGCAGCATTACTCTCCTTGCCTAATCTCTGCAAGTTTTAACAAAGTGTTAATGCAATATCGTGGGGGAGTTTGTTTTGCTTTGTTTTGTTTTTGAACATACTTAACATTTACTCTTATTCCTCTGAAGCTAAAAGGCAACATTGCACAAAAGTGCAGTCTGTCTTAAATCTAGCATCTCAGCACAATCCTGCTGCCCACGACTGAGTAAAGGTTATGCCAGCCCACGTCTGGTGTATTTATCTGGTGCCATTGTGGCCAGTAAATGGAGAGCAAGGTCCGCACTTTGAAGACCCACCCCAGCTCTCCCACTAGTCCTTTTGTTCTTGCTTTTCTTCCCAGCAGCTTGATTTTCTTAGGAGCAGCCATGCTGGTCCTACTTAGCTTTTGCATCTTGACGCTCCGTAGTGATAGACTGAAGAGGGAATCTACTGTGTTGCTTACTTGGAATTTTCTGTTATTCTTCTGTGAACTTGCCAGCAAGACAAGATAGATCATGTTTCTTTACGTCCTTTAAACACAGTGAAATCTTCTCCATGTCCATAAGGCACTTGGTTAGTGATTAGGGACTCTCCTGGGTACCCCTCCCATTGCCATTTCATACAAAATCTATGGCCATTGGCCGTGCAAAACTCTCAGAGAATTCCTGCAGGCATTTACGTTTTTAACAATAAAACTTTGCAATTGGATGTGTTTCAGACAAGGCTCTTTGATGGTAAGGAACAGGATCTCTCTAAATATAGCTCAATTAGAAGAGAGTCTATCATAAAGAGACAAGTACAGTCTCTTGAATATCCAACAACTGACAGTAAAGTCCACTGGGCTTTGTAGGGTTTAGCTTGGAAGTGAGAATGTTAGAAATGCGCATTCTCAGTTGAGCCCCAACCTCCCTCCCTCCCCTCTCTCCCTCTCTCTTTCTATCCAGGTCTCTGTGTCTCCCTCCTTTGTGTTTGGGTGTGTCTGTCTCTGCCTCTGCCTTTCCTCATGGTCTTTTCGGTCTGCATAGTCCTGCTCACCTGCCCAATTCCTCTCAGCTCACCTTGCTCTGCTTACAAGTTCCTTGAGCCTTCTTGCATGTGTGGGGCTGGCTTCTGCTTTGTCTCTGTCTACATTCTCTTTCAATTTAGAGCTCACCAAAGGTGACCCACTTCACGTGGACCTCCTGGATGCCATTGTCAGGAGCTCACCATCTGCAAAATGAACCGCCTTCGAATCAGCTAGAAACCCTGTTTTACCTCGTGTGGACAGTTGGGTGGTGTTAGCCCCAAAGCAAGGAATGTTGAAGGAATTTAACTTCTCCCTGAAGAACACAGCGGGAAGCTAAGTTTCTTGTTTTAAATTGTTCAGTGCAGATAAGAAAGGGCATAGAGGCCAAATTCATGCAGGGCATCTAAAAGTGTTATTAAGTTATCAAAACACAAGATAAAAACAAAAAGGTCTTTCTCTATCCCTACAGTTTATTATTTCATTAATTACCTAATTCCTTGAAAGGTCTTTTTTTATATAAATCCAACTCTTGTAGCTGGGTGACATAGAGTTGTCTTATAAGTATGGGTGGCCAGGGAATAACGCTGAGCTCATAAAACAGAACCCCAAAGCAAATCAGGTCCATGAGGCCCAAAGTCAGTTTTAGCAACAGAAACTTACACTCCTTTTATCAGGTTTCTATACAGGATGAAAAAAGGGAATAATAAGCCTGATCCTCCAACATAGCATTGCCCTGAGATGGCCAAGCCTGCCCTGTATTAGTGTGGAAACTGAAGTATAGTCCCAGTGGTGATTCTAATGAATTAGGGCATTTACATTTACCATAGTGGCCAATATGAGTGTATCTCCTCATGAGAAATTTTCATCCTGGGCATTTAAAAATCATCATTACTGACAAAATGAATGCTGAATATTGCAGGGCCAGTGGAACAGACTGCATGGGGTGGGGGGTGAATTTAGATCATCTGTTTGGATCAACTATCAAAGTTGGAGAGAGAGCTGACCCAGAGGACGGCTTTAGTGAGAACTTGGTAACTACCAAGAGTTGTGATATCTTCCACTAATATCCAAAGCACAGCTCTTCATATGGTTTCTCTCCTTGTGGATGATGCTGGATGGATGGATGGATGGATGGATGGATGGATGGATGGATAGATAGATAGATAGATAGATAGATAGATAGGATGAATAGATAGATCAACAGACGATAGATAAGAGAGCTATGAGAGACCGATAATCTCTGTCTCTCTGTCTGGTGCTCAATCCATCTGTCTATCTATCTGTATCTGTATGTCTATCTTCTAAGCCTTGTCTATTTCCTTCTCCTTCCTCCTCCTTGCAGGCATCCCTCTCCCCCTCCATTACTGCTTTTTCTACCACAGCCAGCATTGGTCACTTCAACACAGTTTCATAAGATGCCTCTATTTCCAAGAGGCCATTTGATGTGTGTTTGCATATCTCCTGTCCACAGGTGAGGTCAGCCATGTAAAGAGAGAGACTCAGGCCCCTTGAGATGCTCCAGATGGCACTGTGTTCTGTGTGACTTTGAGTTAATGTCACAAGTTGCTGGAGAAGATCTCTCTTTGCTCCAGTACAGGTGCTGTCTTGTTCTCCACCTAGGAGAGCTCCCTTCTGCATCTAGGCCCATGTCATCTCTTGTCTCAAGCCTGGGATCTATCTATATTTCTGTTCACATCCCTCTGTCCATCCCAACTAGCAGTAGTGCCAAAGCATGATCCAAGACAAGAAGCATTTTTGGAATCCACTTCCAAATACTCTACCTATTAGGGGGTACTAAATGCAATTTCATGACACTTTAAACTGACACCTTGGATTCCACTAAAATATTTATGGATTACCTAAAGATTTTTGTTAAAAAAAAAAAAAAGAGAGAGAAAGGGGGGAAAGGCAGTTACAACCAGATTGCATTCGTTTAGATGAAGCTCCCCTTAATTTTTTTCTAGTATCCTTAAAAGCCATTTTTCCTTGTGTTTGTAATTTTATTTTGTTTATCAGTGAAGGTAGTAGACCAAAATAAGAAGTGTCAGGTTTAATTCTCTGCTGCAGTTCTCAAAATAGATGTTTCATAAGTAACATGTGGCTCGCTCAGCTAAAATTAAATGTCTCAGTGTTTCCAAATGTTTTCTATCCATAGTTTGCAACATACACCCTTCCAGAACTAACAAAGACTCTTAAAAATGTCAGTGCATTTCACGCCTTTTCACCAGTTTTAAATGCTGGCTGTAGATAAAATTAAAATAAACAAATAAAACAAACTTTAGAATAATATAACACCATCAAAACAAACAAAACAAAACAGAAACACCTCATCTTCTTATCCAAAGAAGTTCAGTTCAGAGAACTACCATATCAATGAATATGCTATATATCAGTAAAATTGTCTTCTTGTATGGCATTCTAGGAATGAAAAAGCCAAGTCCAAACCTCCAAGATTATACATCCAAGTGGTTCCTAGTTTCTTAAATCCCCTGGCAGCTTTAAAGGAAATACAGAACTGGAGTGCCTCGATGTCTTTGTCAGTTGAGCATCCGACTCTTGATCTCAGATCAGGTCATGATCTCATGGTTTGTGAGATCGAGCCTCAGGTTGGATGCTGTGCTGACAGTGTGGAACCTACTTGGGATTCTCTTTCTCTCCATCTCTCTCACTCTCTGCCCTTCACCCCCCTTTGTCTCTCAAAATCAGTAAAATCTTAAAAAAAGAGAGAGAGAATAAAGAAGTACAGAGCCAGCCCTCCTCCCCTGAATATCTTTGTTAAAAAATTTTTTCAACGTTTATTTTTTGAGAGGGAGAGACAAAGCACTAGTGGGGGAGGAGCAGAGAGTGAGAGGGAGACACAGAATCTGAAACAGGCTCCAGGTTCTGAGCTATTAGCACAATGTCTGATGAGGGGCTTGAACCCATGAACCATGAAACTGTGACCTGAGTTGAAGTCAGATGCTTAACCAGCTGAGCCACTCAGGCACTCCATGAGTATCTTGATTTAATAAACATGGACTGGGATTCAGGGATTCCTCAGCTTCAACCACAAATTCTTTTTTTTTTAATGTTTTTTTATTTATTTTTGAGAGACAGAGAGAGATAGCGTGAGCAGGGGAGGGTCAGAGAGAGAGGGAGACACAGAATCTGAAGCAGACTCCAGGCTCTGGGCTAGCTGTCAGCACAGAGCCTGATGCGGGGCTCGAACCCAAGAACCATGAGATCATGACCTGATCCGAAGCTGGGCGTTTAACCGACTGAGCCACCCCAGCCACCCCTTCAACCACAAGTTCTAATTAGGTCTATTTCCCTGCTGGATAAATAAGGGTTTGTAAAGCAATCTCCCGTTTCTCCAATGACTTCTACAAGACAAGTATAGGAGACTGACAAGGAGAAGAATCTATGTTCAGAAAATTAAAGAAGGAAGAGAAAAAGAAGGAAGAGAATGAGAAGAAGGGAAAGGAAAAGATGATCCAGATTTGTAGGTCCCTGACAGCACCGGTGTTTTGTGAAGAGAAGAAGGATTGGTAAAGGAGACAGAAGATGACTGAGGACACCCACGAGAACACACACCAGGTGGACCGCATTTCACGGAAAGAGAGGGGAGCTGTATCGGCAGTGAGCGCTGGAGCCACGAGGCAGCTGAAATCCCAGCTCTGCTACTCCTCAGATGTGTGTGACTTTGGCAATTTGTTTCAACCCCCTGGGATCAGTGTTCCCATCTGTAAAATGAAGATCATCATAGGACTTACCCTCCTGTCTGAGGTGACCTATCTAAATCACTTAGAACAGTGCTTGGGTATAATAGACACTATTTAAGATGTGTTAAGAAGAGGGCTGGGTGAATGGGAGATATCACTGGAAGAGTTGTGAGAAATGGACAGGGGACTTAGGTGACATTTTCAAAAATACATTCATTGAAAGAAAGTGGAAAAGGGGTGCTCCTCCCTTGAGGGCAGCGGACAACCCATCTAGAGGGAAATCACTATGGTAACAGCAGCCATGGCAACAGCAGCCGCAGAACACCTGTGGGGAGTGCCGTGTGCCAAGAGCTGAGCTCTCCACACATTGCTTACTTGGCGCCAGTCACACCTGGTGCAGGTGCCACAGGGTGGGTGCTCTTCCTGTTGACATGTAAGCAAAGGAAAGCAAAAAAATGACTTCCCCGGCCTGTTGCAACAATCATAGTTTAACGTCGAAATTTGAACCCAGGTTGACTGCTTCCAAAAGCCCACTTTTTTGTTTTTTATTTATTTTTGAGAGAGAGAGAGAGAGAGAGAGAGAGACAATGCGAGCAGGGGAGGGTCAGAGAGAGAAGGAGACAGAATCCGAAGACAGGCTCCAGGCTCTGAGCTGTCAGCACAGAGCACAGAGCACTACAAGGCTCGAACCCACAAACCATGAGATCATGACCTGAGCTGAAGTCCGGCGCTGAACTAACTGAGCCACCCAGGTGCCCCAGCCTAAAGCCTACTTCTTATCTCTAAGATTGAGTAGAAATCATTTGATTGATTGAGCCATGTCCCTGCCAGAGTAAAATGTGATGTTATGTTTCTTCCCACTGCATTTAAGAAAATGACCAAGTCGTGAATGTGCCTTCCTTGGCCCTGCAGGTTCCCATCTGTAGCCCCTGTGTTCTGCACCCCAGGTTCCCGGGGGCACTGTCAGACATCCTCCCACCCTCTGTGATCCATTCAAGTCAGATCTCCTCCTTCTGTGTACCCACTGCCCCGCATCTCTCCCTTTATAGCATTTAACACAATTGCAATTTTGTTTTCGTGTTGTGATTTTTCAAATTAATATTTGTAATGTGGCTAAGCCACAGTCTCCCCATGGACAGAGGACTATGACTGCTTTTGCTCAGTGTTGTCTCTCCAAAGCTTATTCCATGCCTGATACTTAGTAGGCTTTCGATAAAAATGAATTGAATGAATAAGTCCTATGCCATGCTTATAGCCTGCTACTTTATTGCCAAATTATACACAATAATTGAGGTTGAAGCCAGTGCCATGAAGACTGCTCACAGCCTATTATGCAGTTTGCACCCATGACCAACCCGTTGGCATCAAGGTCTGGATAGCTGTGATCACTGACCACATCAAGGAGGTGGGGGGCACGAGAGAGGTGAGGGTAAAGGTTGGAAAGCGTGAGGGTATTGAGTGCACCCCAGCCCGCAGAGTTTCAGCTTGTTATATGCCTGTGGTCGGAAGCATTTGGAATCATCTCTGTCAATTATTTAAAACTCATAATTCAATCCATATTAAAGATTTATTGTAACAAACTGAAAAACAAAGTACAGACACAAAGAAAACAGAGAGCAGGGGTTCTGCCATCAAAGTTACACAATATATATAAATTGTTCATGTCAATGCGAGTAACAGAGAGAAATAGACTATTAAAGATAAAACAAGGATTCCTCAAAGAGGTTTTCAGCTGTGTGTGTGTGTATGTGTGTACGTGTGTACATACATGTGTGCTCTCCTGTGTGGTTTTGGGTTTCTTTGCATTTCTTTGTCTCTGTGGCAACAGGCACCTTCCACTGCCCCAGGCATTGATTCTCTCTCGTGTTCAGAATTCTCACTAAGACTGGAAGCATTACAATTTTTCAATCTTCATTCAGCAGTTCATGGCCATTTGTTGGCCTGTCGGGAGCACTGAGTCAGTCGCTTGCTCTATCTTGGGTGCAAAGAGTTTGTGTGTAGGGAGAGACACTTGATTGTAAGTCCCCACTCCATCTCTGACCAGCTATAAGACCTTGGGGATACTTACTGAACCCTGTGAGCCTCCTTTTCCTCATCTGTTAAGTGGGGAGAACAAAAGTACACACTTCATGAGTATTACCTGGAAGTGTATCTGCAAATCACCTGTCATGTGGGAGTTCAGTGTAGGATTTTTTTCATTTTGTGCTTCTCTGGTACTAAATGCCTATGATTGTGCTCTACTTGTGTATGAATAAATATGTTTATGAAGTATATACACCCTCTCATTGTGATAGGGAATCACAGGCAGGTACTGGCCTCTTGTACGGAAATCATACCCACATCCAGGTGAGAGGTTAGCGTTGGGAGAGGTTCGTTTGTCCTTGTTCAACGTCCCCAGGCATTATGAGTTCTGTTTGACCTTAAGAGTTGGGTGTGACTTTGGGAAAAGTTACTAAGTTCTTTGTGCTTTAGTTTCCTTATTTATAAAATGGGGGTCCTCATAGTACCAAAGTATTAGGGTTATTAGAAAGATTCAACGAGTTAATATTCATTTAGTTATTAGAGTCGTCCCTGGTACACAGAAGGTTAGTCAGAATTAGTTTTTCTTTTGTTGCTCTTACTGTTGCTGTTGGTGTTGTTAGACAAAGCCTGTGTGGTGAATTGTAACGTAGTGGTAAATAATTCATTTCTTGTTTCAGCAGGTTAAAATATCTCATTATAAAATATATACTCAGTGTGTCTATTTCTCACCAGCTACTTCACCAATATCCTAGTCCAAAATGTCATCATCTTCCATCTGGATGGCCACAAAATCCTCAGTGGTTCTCTCTGTAGCCACTCTGGATTCCTTTCTACCCATGACCCCATTAAGGAGAGGGATCATTTCAGACACAAATCTGAGTCCATTGTCACTATCTGCTCTCAGTCTTATGGCTTGTCATTGGCTTCCCATTGCTCTGAAATCCAAAAAGAGCCCCTCTGCATGGCTTTGCGTGGCCCCGCCTCTGCATCGCTCTGCTCATTCACCTGCTCTGCCCTCTCACTCACTCTGTAGAGCTGCTTTGGCCCCTTCCAGCCCTACCGGTGTGCTGAGCATCACAGCACGTGCTGCCACTCCTGCCTGGAATGCTCCCCTCTCTTTACCTCACCCGGCCAACAGTCCTGTTCATTCTTCAAGTCTTAGAATCAATATCACTTCCTCCATGATGCCTTTCCTATCCGTTGTGTTAACTGGCATCTTGTGTCTACTCTCGTATAAGACCTTTTCCTCTTCCTTCACAACACACAGAGCAGTTGATAATTAGCTACTGGTGTTTTTATTCTTGAGTTTGGCTTTATTCACTGGCATGGTAGCTGCGTGAGACGGTGTCTTGTTCACCGCTCTGTCCCCAGCGTCTTTCTTGCATGTGATAGGTGCTTGGAAGATATCTGTCTGTTGCATGAATGCAATTTAAGAGGTTCCCATAAGGTTCGTTAGAACCAGGAAGATTTCCTGATGTCCTTCCGCCCCTCTCTGCCGTGTCAGGCTGGGTGTCACGTCCTCAGCCTGATCCCTGTATGCTCCTAAGTTGTTCCCACTTCGCTGTACTGTAAATTATCTACTGACAGTGCCCCTCATCAAATGTTCTCAATCATTTCTCCCATCCCAGTGTCTAACATGGGTATTTGATAGACATGTGTAGAAGGAATGAGAGAGAAAGAGAAGAAAGAAGGTAGGGAGGACAGATCAGACATTAGTCCAGTGAGAGTAGAATCACTTCTTGGTTACTTCTAGCTAAATCCATCCCTCCCCCTGGACACATTTTAGCAACATAGCAAGCCAAGAGAGGTTTCATCCTGGAAATGCCCCACCTGGTGGGGCACAGTCAAGAGAACAAAGCAGACACCTCTGCCACAGCCAGAGGAGAGTGTAGCCGGAGCCCAAGTGGTCACACAGCACCTGGTGCAGTCGCCCCTTGGACTGTAGTCCCTGACCAGATTGACAGCTAGTTCATATCTCTGTAAGCAACTCCAGATAAGGCTGTTGTTTATGTAATAGAATGCTCGACTCCTCGATTATTCTCTGAGAGGCTGCAGGGGAAAAATAGACATTTTTGCAAAATCTGTTTCTAGCAATCTTCAGTAAACTAAAACAGTTGAGCCTACAGAATTTTCTGTTGTTTCTGCAAAGAGATAATTTGTTACATGGAAGCTCATTTGCTTATTTGGAGTAAACACTGCCTCAGACCCAGTAGAGATTAACACTCATGGTTGAGATGGATTGAGAAGCAAGAGACATAATACTTCACTGTTATATTTACTGCGTTAAATATAGAGTGGGAATTGATGAAAAATGTGCTGGGATTCCCCGTGCGAGCCTAAGTGATGAACTGGGGTTTATTTGCCATCTGGCTTTTAAGCAGGGATTTTTTTTTCATGTCAGAAAAATGGCACCTTCAGAACTATCGCGTTACAGACATCTGTTTATCAGACCTTTGCCTGAATGAATTATTCAGAATATGCTTAAGGTTGTACTTTACCTGACATATGGAAATATAAAGCTGCATACTCAATGTCGGCATATATCTGTCTACATAAAATCAGGTGTCATACTCGAAGCCCAGAGTGTTACCACTTGGTAGGTGGCACTTTGAGTACTCAGGATATTAATTGCTGGGCTCTCTGTGGTTCTTGATGTCTTGATATTTGGAAATCAATCTGTGGAATCCCACGTAGCTCCAGTTTTCTGTATATTTGCCTGTTCTTGTTCCCTTTATGTCTTTTACAACAGTAGAAAGCAACTCTTAGTTTATACGGATTTCATGGTAAAACTTTGTTGGTATTTCTGTGTTTGGACAAACAAATGCAGCTCTGGTGTTATCTGAAGGGAAGGCTCCGGGATATAATGAAAAGACCCAAGAAGTAGTTTCTACACAAGCCAGGCTTCCAAAGAATTCCTGGAAGCCACCACACCATCAGGATATGCAGTAAGAATGTGCACCAGACACAGGCTCTGTGTAGCATTGCCCACCAGATGCTACCTAGTTTGCATTCGCTATCGCCTCCTTCATCAGACATTGACTGAGAGTGCCTACTGTGTGCCACAGATAAAGATACAGACTCTGCTCCACAGTGGGCTTGGAGCTCACAGGACAGCGGGAAAAAGGGACACACACCAAAAGTATCACCATGGTTACTGTATAGCTCCAAATCACTATGACAGCTTGTACAAAAAGAAATGGGTTTGTTAAAGTCTGTGTTAAAAGGTCCTGGCCCAGGACATCAAGGAGGACTTCTTGGAAGAGGTGACTTTGAAACTGTTATGCAAACGGTGCACGAGGACGTCCCTTGTCAAAGAAGGGAAGAAGGAAGCTTTTAGATGGGAGGGAAGCCATCTTTCAATATCTGAATGCCAGAGCGTTCATTTTATGAAGCATCGAGGTCAGTTTGGCCAGAGCCTAGAGGGTCAGTGGAAGGAAAGGCTGCTACATCTCAAGAAATCAGCAGGTCCAGACGCCAAGGCGTTGGCTGAGTAAGGAGGTCAGTGCTTACAGAGCAAGGGGCAGTGGGAAGCCATTGCTTGATGCCAACAGAGATGGAGAACATGATCCCATTTGATCTTTAAAATATCACTGAGGTCTTCCCTCATTTCTTAGTTGTCTTTGAATTCCTTAATACCTCGTGGTCCGTGAATGCTACGGAGCAATACATTATGTAAGAGAACCACTGGAGTGAGTTGTGAGGTCTGTGTGGGTTCCACAAAGGGACCCCACGACGACTCACCCTGTACACTGGCAGGAAATTTCAGACCCCTTCTGTAAAGGTCCCTGGGCCATTGCTTCAGATACCCTGCTGTTAACATTACCTCTGGCTCAAATAAAGAGATGCCTTGTAGAGAGTTCGGAGGACCAGGGCACCTGGGTGGCTCAGTCGGATAAGCATCTGGCTCTTGGTTTCAGCTCAGGTCATGATCTCACGGTTTTATGGGTTTGAGCCCCATGTTGGCCTGTGTGCTGGCAGTGAGGAGCCTGATTGGGATTCTCTCTCTCTCTCTCTCTCTCTCTGTGCTCCTCCCCCACACTCACTCTCTCTGTCTCTCTCAAAATAAAGAAATAAAAACTTTTAAAAAGTGTTTTTTAAATGGAAAAAAAAATTTTAAGGAAAGTTTTTAGGACAGCAGAGCAAACACAGGTGAGCGATGAAGACCGTAACAGAGAAAGGAAGGGAGAGAGGCCCCAGGCTCATGGGTGCTGCTAAGCCAGAGAAGACCGCGTGTGATCCCAGCGGTGCTGGCCTGTAGACTAATGGAGCTCAGTACTTGGAGAGGGTGGTAGAAGCCGATGTGAGCAGCTTCTGGATGGAGCCATGCATGGAGAATGTTTGTTATTCATGGAGGCTGGGCTCGTTTGGAGGCACATCAGACCCGTATGGCCAATGTCTGAGTTCCAGGGAGCAGCCAGACATGCACAGAATACAGCCAGTCTGAGGCAGCCCCCGGACGGGGTACCCTCGGGGGCTTACAGCCGCAGGCGGGACGTCTTTATTTGCCTCCTCCCCACCTGCAGTGCAGATCTTTCCTGGATAATTTTTAATGGCTTGAGGTATAAGTGATATTTTTTAAAACTTGGACATATTTAATGTATATGATGTGTTGTATTTGAACATATGAATTTGCCCATGATAGTATCCATAATCAAGAAATAGACAGATTTCTTTTTGCCCTTTGTCTCGTTTTTTTTCTGAGTCCACTTAACATGACATCTCCTCTCTTACTGACATTTGAAGTGCTCACCTTTAAGTGTCTTGTTTTTAGTTGTAGGCACAGCACTGGACACAAGTCCAAAACTCGCCCATCTTCCATAACTAAAACCATACACATCGAAAACTCATCACTTCTCTCTCCCTTCAGCCCCTGGAAACTACTATTTATTCTCCGCCTCTGTGAGTTGGGATGGTTCAGATACCTGATAAAAGCGGAGCCTTATAGCATGTGCCTCTCTGTGTCTGGCTTATTTCACATAACATAATGTCCTCCAGGTCATCTGCATTGTCATAAATGGCAGGATTACCTTCTTTTCATTTATTTATTTGAAGTTTTTATTTTAGTTTCAATTAGTGAACATGCAGTGTAGTATTAGTTTCAGGTTTACAATGGAGTGATTCAACTGGATTGCCTTCTTTTTAATGCTGAATCATATTCTATTACATAAATACAGCACGTTTCTTTTATCCGCCTAGTTCCCAATAATTTATTAATGTCAAAATGAAAGCTCTGTGTGTGTGTGTGTGTGTGTGTGTGTGTGCGCACGTGCGCGCGTGTGTGATTAAGCACGTGCGCGCGTGTGTTACGCACCCAGGACATCGGCAGTCGAGCCTTGTCTCTGTGAGGCCGGGGTGGTAAGTTTATGAAACCCATCCGTCTCAGCCCCGATCACGGTATGGGGAAGCATCTGCCTTCACCCTCGGGTTCTCCTCGGTGTTTCTCCCTTCTCAGGGACCCTCTGCTTTGCACCTGCTGGGAGGACCAGCTCGCCTGCTGGAGGCCACTCATTCTGCAGGGAGCTTAAGGGGATGGAGTCCAAGTGGTTAAATTTTGTCAGAGAAGAATTGTTTTGTTCTGTGTTTGGTGAAGTTTCTCTCTATTACACTTTTCTACAAATTCCCTGGTTCCCAATTCCCTCCGACAACAAAACCACAATTTGCTGGGTAAACAAAAACAGTAGGGATGGAACTTCCCCGGCAGCCAGTCTGTCAGAGGCGCTGTGCTTGTTAGCATGGTAAAAGAGTTAGAAGCTTCCTTCAAGTTGTACAAAATTGAATTCCTTAATAAACTTGGTGTAACTTTCTTCCCTGGGAGTCAGTGCTGTTAAGAAAAAAATCCAATAAGGCTATTTTGCAGCATTAGCATTTTTTTGCATTTGGCCAGGGTGTTCAAGTTCTATTTGTTCATCCCTTTTTTACTAAATAGGAACTGTTCCTTGGCCACAGCTTCCCAGCCCGCAGATGTGACTATAGCTCCAAAAGAGAGGTTGTTTGGTTACCCTTTCAAATCCTCTCGCTAGGTGTTCAACTTCCTGTTTATTCAGACTCTTCCCCCTGTAGCACCACTCCCCATAACTACTGGGAGGGAAAGAGAAGCAGACAGCAGGTTAACCTTCCATCCTAGAAAGTGTTTCACAAAATGCCTGAGGCGAGTTCACGCACGCCGGGTGGGGGCGGTATCTCTGGCTGGCAGACGGAGCCAACCCCCACCTAAGAAACATGCTGTTTCCCCCTCACGTTATTAATAGTTGAGCGCTATCTGCTGTTCCCTAGAAGTGGGGTCAGTGTCTACACGCTGTCTCTGAATGACACCGCTGCTTCCAAGATGAACTTTGTTGGGAGCCAGGCTGCAGGGCCCCTCAGCAGCACTCTGGAGAAAGCCAGTGCCTCCAGCCCGTCAGGCAATCCACTCCAGAGAATCGGGAGCAGTGAGCCACCTGCTTCTTGGTCTTGGATGGAACACGTTCTTCTGTTATTACTTTAAAATGCCACACTCAGGACTGCAAGTGGCGTTGATGTGCTTACTAGCACATCGGAGAAAGTGCCAAAGCAAATCTGCCGAAGGTACCTACCCTATGGGCAACCCCCCAAAAGCAATCTGTTAGCCCCTCCCTCCAAATATATATTGTCAGGTGGAGCATAAGGATTAAATATTTATGTTTGTTTGCTGGGGTAATAAAATTGTATTCAATTATGTTGTAGGCACAACCTAATGATTGTTGAAAACTTGGTAATAACCTCAAAACTCATAAAAAAATACAAGATAAACAATGCTAGAAGAAAATTATGGGAAAATAGCCTCTGGCCAGTAGCAATGTAGCTTTATTTCAGAATAATTCGAAATAACAGTGTATGCATAAAAAAATGAAGTCAGCTTACATAACCATAATCTCTAGAAACTTTTCTTTACGTTTTTGGTGGTGGTATTTGCAGTAAATGGTGCAGTAAATTGCAAGCCGTCCTAATGGATTTGGAGTCATTGAGGGCAGGCACAGCTTTCTTCACCTTTTAACCCTGGGCACTTGCACAGAACCCACGTCAGAGCTGATCCATTAATATTCACAGAAGTAAATACAACCATGGAAGATATTTTTGTATCTCCGTTTCATCTGTGTATTCCCATGACTCTCAGCCAAGGGTGTGTTTGCGCCACGCTGTGCATTTGGCAATATCTGGAGAGGTCCTAGGTTGTTACAAGTTGGGAGGGTAGGGGGCGCTATTGGCATCTAGCAAATAGAAGCCAGAACTGCTGCTAAGCATCCTACAGGGCACAGTGTGTGCCTCTGGGACAGAATGTCCGGGGTGCTGATTCTGTGGTCCCAGAGTATGTCCTACGCTGCTCCCGGTGCCCAGCGGACTTCCCTCTGAGGAGACCGCACCATGCTGTCCTCAAGAGAACAGCTGTGTCCTCCTGTCCGTGTTCTGGAGTGACTGTAACAGAGTACCGCAAGCTGAGTGGCTTAGACTACTGAAATGTGTTTTCTCCCAGGCTGGGCGCTGGAAGTCAGAGATCAGGCTGCGAGCAGGGCTGGTCCTTCTGAGGCCTGGGACGGAGACTCTGTTCCAGGCCACTTTCCTAGGCTTTAGTGGTTTATTGGACACCCTTTGGGTTTCTCGGATGTAGTGAAAATCACCTCAGTCTGTGCTTTCATCTTCCTTCCATGGTGTTCTCCCCTTGTGTGTGTGTCTGTCTCTGTGTCCAGCCTTCCCCTTTCATAAGGACTCAGTCATATTGGATTAGGACCCACCCTAAACCCTCATCTTAACTTGTATATCTGCAAAGATCTTTTCTTTCCCCCGAAACAAAATTACATTCATAAGTATTGTGGGTTAGGACTTCAGTTCCTTTGGGTTCGGGACACCTTTCAACCCATCAAAATCCACTCTCTCCAGCTCTGTAGTTCATATCTATTATTCTTCCCAAGCACTGCGCTGTCCAAGATCTGCCATTTTATCTTCCACCCTCCAGCGTTTCAGGGCTCTCTATCTACCACTTTAGAGCAAGACCCCCTAGGATAAGTTTGCCACATTCAGCATGACTGGGGTTGACTCTGCCTGGCTCTTCTAGGACTCTGCCTTTGCCCCTGCCTTTCCTCTGTGTGAGCTTCCCTTCCCTTCCCTTCTCTTCCTTTCCCTTCCCTTCCCTTTCCTTCCCTTCTCTTCCTTTCCCTTCCCTTCCCTTCTTCTGTCCTTCCTTCCTTCCTTTTATCCTCCCTCAGATCTCAAGCTTACTCATTAGGAGCCTGGAGCATGACCTCTTCTCCCAGTTGTGTCCAGTCTTCTCTGATGGGATTTCCCGGTTGCAGCAGCCTGTGACCCATGGATTCTCCAGTTCCGCTCCCACATCCCATTTAAGAGCACAGAGCGAACTTACCCATGCGCCATGTGCCTGGCACAGAGCAGACCCTCAGTGGTTGAAAACGAGTTAGTGAGTTCCTATCCCATCTCTTCCCGAAAGTTGTTTCTCCAGGTATCAGAGTAGTATGGAGGGCATCAAGAGGGAAGGTCCTGAGGTCAGAGTGCCTGTCTCAAGTCCTTACCCACGTCATTCACCCACTGGGCAGTCTCTTCTCTATTCCCCAGCCTACAGAAGGGGACGCTTGCAGTACCAGCCGCAGGAATGGAATGAGTTCATGCATGGAAAGAACGTCACACAGTTCCTGGCACAGGCTAAGCTAGGCACTCACCACGTGTGGCTGCTGTCAGTGCCTCCTCTACTTCTGAGCATGCTCAGACCTCCCTTTCTGCAGTCGTTTCGTTTTACAGCTGTAACAAATCACCACAAATTTAGTGGTAATTTAAGACAACACAAATGAATTTTCTTATAGTTCTAGAAGCCATAAGTCCAAAATGGGTCTTATTGGGATAAAATGAAGACATTATCAGAGCTGTATTTCGCCTGAAGGTCTTGGGGAGAATCTGATTTCCTGGCTTTCCGGTGTCTAGAGGCTATGCCAGTTGCCTGGCTCATAGCCCTTTCCTCCATCTTCAAAGCAGCATAGCATCTTGAAATCTCTGATTCTGACCCCTGGCTTGGTTGTCACACCTTCTTCTTTGGCTCTCCTGCCTCTCTCTGGTAAGGAGTTCTCTGATTTCTCTGAGCTTACCAGAATACGTCTGGACAGTCTTCATCTTCAGATCCTCAACTTAATCACATCTGCAAAGTTCCTTTATCATGTAAGGTTGACGCATTCATGAGGCCTGTGGGTCAGGACGGGGCCTCTCTGGTGGACAATATCGTGCCTACCTCAGTCTCTAAGGCTCTTCAGCCTGCACGATGGATTCGAAGCCAGCATTTGTGGCTTATGTTCAGGCTCTGACGCCCACAAGCTGAATGGCTTTGCGTGGAGCACAATGATCTCCCCAAGTTCATCCTTCTCTTCTGTAAAATGAGAGTGAGAAATCATGCAGTGAGTACAGGGGAGCGGGAGAGAGCTCTGTGCTGGGCCAACCATGTGCTGGGCACCTAGGAGATGTTACCTGGAGTGTTGCTGGCTCTAGTCTTATCTGTGCTATTTCCCCCAAGTCTAGTCCTTTCTTTGTTGTCCATAGCTAACAGCGTTCTATCTGCATGAAGCAAGGAATGCAGGTGAGGCTGTCTGCCCTGACCACCCTGTGCAGTCGTCTGCCTTTGCCTTTACCTTGGTGACTTTACTAATGATGTTTGGGCAGGATTTGGTTTTTGTTTGCTTAACAAACTTCATGAGGCATTTCCAGATTCTGCTTCATGCTCTGCAGACAGATCTCTCTTCAAAGCAAAGATGTTGTTTGTTTGGTTTGTTTACCTTCTGTTCATTAGTCTTGCCTCTGGGGGTCATGAGTCTTTAAAGAGAAAATTCAGTGCATGGAGACCACACCAGGGGCAGCTTGAAACCTTGGGGGCATGCAGATTGGGCACACTGGTGGGGCTCTGCTATCACTCCAGGAAGCAGAAAAAGCAGACTTAAGCAGAAAATGGGAAAAGAAGAATACTAAGAGAAGCCTGATGAGATGATAATCCACATTTGCACTTCATGCACTTTCTTCAAACTCCCAGAATAAGTTTGGGGGTTGGGAACAGACCATCTTTTTAAGAGCAAAGGGAGTACATGACTTTTCCAACCTTCCCCTTCCCCAAAAATAACGTAAAAGGTTTAGGTTTTACTCAGGAATTCCCCCCCTCACCAAGTTCAGTGCTCATTCCAAAACAATAGTATTTTCCTAAAGCGGAGGTGGGGAGGGGTAAAGAGATAGCAGTAAGACTCAAGACTCAGTGATGGCCAAACCACAAAACAAAAACAACAACAACAACAACAAACAACCATATCCTAGGTCTCAAAGTGAGAAGGCGATTTCTGCTTCTGTTCTCTTTGCTACACTTAAAATTACCTGAAGGAGAACACCTTAGTCTTTATACCTTTTGGGCACTTGCTAATCTTCTCTGTTAATAAAGAGAAATAAAATGGACAGAACCTTGGACAGGGCATTAGTCTGCTGGGCTGCCATAATAACGTTCCAGAAACAAAGACCACAGGCTTCCATAGCAGTCACTTGTTTTCTCAAAGTTCTGGAGGTCAGAAGTCTGAGATCAAAGTAGATCAAAGTGTGGGTGGCACCGGTTCTTCCCAGAGGCTTTGCAGGAGAATCTGTCCCCTGCCTCCCCTGGGACAGATACCCCGAGGAGCCCTGCCTCATGGCTCCTGGTGGATATCGGCAGTTCTGGGCATTCCTGACTTGCAGACCTGCGTTACTCCAATCTCTGCCTCCACCTTCATGTAGTGTTTGTCCTCCCAGTCCGTGTGTCTGTCTCTGGGCCCACATTTCCCTTTTTATGTGGCTCCATAGTGTCCACTGCCAAAACTGTACTAGGACACTCCCCTACCAACTCAAAGTACGGAACTGAGTCACATGATCAAACAGAGCTGCAAGGATCCTGGGAAGTTAGACTTTTCCTGTGGAAAACTTAAAAAGTTACCAAATTAAGACCAAAGGTAACAGTGGATGCTGGACTGACAGCCAGCAGCCTCTGCCAAGTGAGGAATGGAATTCTGAAGAATAGAAGAGAGCCCAGAAAGATGGGCCCCCTGCAGGAGAATCATGGTGGAAAATGCGTGGGTTACTTACAAATAAAGAAATTCAAAAAACAGAGTTTCAGAAACTTTTCTCTGACCACCTATTTAATTATGATAAAGCAGCATTTTTAACCCATCTCCACAGTTACAGCCTCTGCAACGCAATGCACTGCATAAGGCCAGTCATTCCATTCAACACGCGTATGAACTTGAGTTCCAGGCAAACTGCCACTGGGTCCACAGTCATTCTCCCTGTCTGCTGTGGCAAGCCCGCTGTGTTGTGTGATACTGTCTTTTCTCTTGCTGTCCCTCACCAGACATTGAGCACATTGACATCACGTCCTCCTGACCCCCTGCCCGTCTTCATATCCCTTGCATGCCCAGCACCCATGACAGTGCCTGGCATCCAGCCTATGCTTTGAGAGAGAGACTCTGAGTCAGCAGCATCCCCCGCCCTTCCCCAGAGACCCGTAACCCCAAGAACCTGGGATTTCTCATATGACTGCAATTCAGAGGCTCCTCAGGGTACCCTGTGGCCAGTGGGTCTTTCTCTGGAGGCCCCTTATGGTCCTGGCTCCAGGCCAGACTGGGCAGGCCCCACCCTCCCAGACCTCCTCTCCTCCACAGAGAGCGACCAGGCAGCCAGTGGTTAGTGGGAAGCCATTGTGTGTGAATGTCAGGGACAGCAGGCATGCAAGAATACTTCCCAACTCCGCAGGTGGCATAATTGTGTTTTCAGGGGGACCGATCTATTAGCCAGGTGCAGGTCTCAACTGTGTAACTTTTATAAAGGAAACACTAAGGCCTCTCAGGGTGAAGGATATTATAATTATGGATGATTTATGCTCCCCAGCTAATGTATACATTGCACTTTACGAGAATGTTCTACTTGACGTGGCCAGAAACATTAACAAAAATAGTGTTGCAGCCTGGGATAGAAACCCGTCTTTTGTTTTATGTCTACTCTATCCAGTGCTAAAATATTTGGAATGATATGTCTGCATGCTGCTGGGAAGGAAATATGAACATAATAAGTGCATTTCTGATTTCAGACCAGATTGTAATTTCCTTTTAAAAGACCTCAGTGAGTTTAGCATATTTGTTCCTCGGTGGAATGTTCACTGCATATTTGCAGTACAAAGGTAAAAAGTAATACTAATAATTCAGGGCGTAGAGGGACCTTCATGGTTATGTAGGCTGGGGTATCCCAACGCCCATTCCAGTGTTCAGTGGGAAACGATCTGACTAGAATTATTTGAAATCCAGAAGTCAGAGCAAAGAGGAAGAGGAAGAAACTGAGAAAGTCATTAAAGAGGGCATGTGGCCTGTGTTGTCCTGGGGAAGAGAGACAGACCTACCGGTGAGTTCTACCTCTACCAGCTATCTTTGATATGCCATTGGACTCTCTCTGGACATCAGTTTTTAGGGGATGAAGCCAGAATGGTTCTGCACACCATTGCAGTGTGGTAGGAAAGGGTGTTCACCCCAAGAAGATCTCCACCTCCAGGTGGGTGTCCTGTAATTCAGCCCAGTTCTGACAGGATCTACTTGGAGACAGCACCAGAGCCTACACGTTAAGGGCTCAGTCCTAAATTTGCTCCCTAGCTGCCTCATACACTGACCGTGACCCCATTTTGGGTTCAGCAACCCATCCTAGCCCTTCTGGAATTTTCTGGAGGCTTCATTGCCTTGGCATGATCTATTAAATCCTTGGCCAACATTGACGACTGAACTCAATCTCCAGCCTTTCTCTTCTTCGTGGGGATGAGAGGGTGGCATGGAAAATTCCAACCTTCTAATCACAAGGTCAGTGGGCCCATCAACGAGCCCCCATCCTCAGGTGGTGTCCAGTAGTTCTCTCATTAGCATAACAGGTGACACCTTTATCTCTCTCATCACTTCGGAAATTCCAAGGCTTTTTTAGGAGCTCTGTGCCAGAAATAAGTAAAAAGGCCAAATATATATTTCTTATTATAAATCACACTATCACAGGGATCAAGACAGCCCTCCCTTCACATGACGGTCACAGCAATAAATGAGCTAATATATGCAAATTATCACCTTGACAGTGGCATTGCGAAGGAGAGAGCAGATCCAGGGTGCTGAAAGTAAACCTTGCTCATCCACAGAGAGGGGCTGCAGAGCAGTCATGAGATGAAGGATGTAAGAGCTACATTCTGAGGGAACTTGTCCAAGGTCATCCAGCTAATTAGTAGCAAAGTCTCACTGTCTCTACTCAGCTTCAAGGCACTGGTGGTTAGCTGTAGCTTTCAGCAGGTGCCCTGAGACTGGCCCCTTGCTCCTCCCAGCTGGATGGGCCCCTGGTTGTCTGTGCTTGATGGAACTCCATCAAAGAAGGGGCTTTAATTGTTTCCACTCACGGTGGCATAGACTAAGGAGGTACCTGCCCATTCCTTTCCGGGCAATGCAGTTCACTCTGCCTAGTAGGAAGGGAATGAATGGATTTTAGTTTCCTAAAAGTAGGTCAATGAAGGAACACCTTTACCTCTTTTTTCAGCTACCCATACCACATTAATTATTTTTTCCTTGATATTTTTCCTCAAATTGACTCATTAAAAAACGATTATAAACTCTAGCCTCAATCTAAACAATAACCCATTTTCAATACACTTTTATTGAGGTGAAATTCACATAGCATGCATTTAACCTTTTTAATGTGCACAACTCAGTGGTGTATCGTACATTCACACCACCTTCTCTCTAGTTTTGAAGCATCATCATCCCATCACAAAAGAACACCCTACAGCCATTAAATAATTCCCCCTTCCCCCTTTCCCTGAGTAACCTCTAATCTGTTTTCCATCTCCATGAATTGAGCAATTCTATATATTTCATGTATAAGGAACAATTCAATAAGTGATCTTTTGTGTCTGGCCTATTTCACTGAGCATCATGTTCTTGAGGTTTCTCTTTATCATAGCATCTTTAAATACTTTATTCCTTTTTGATGGCTGAATAATATTTCATTATATGAATGTGCCACAATTGTTTTATCCTTTTATCCACTGATGGACATTTGAATTGTGTTTGCTTTTTGACTATTTTGAGTAATGATGCTATGAACATTTTTGCAAACTTCCATGTGGATGTATGTTTTGCTGCTCTTGGATATATACCTAAGAACAGAACTGCTGGGTCCTACAGTCTCACACACTTTTGATTAAATAAACACTTATTTTTTTTCAATTGCTTTTTTACCACAATGTCTAGGACCATTTGTGACACATAATAATTTAAGAAATATTACAAATATTAGTAAGAACAAATATAATCTCCACTTTACAGATCAAGAAATTGATGTTTTGGTCCCCAAAGCCAGTATAAAGAGTATAGTCAGATTTGGTTGACTTTTATTAATGCTTTCTTCAATATGATTTTGTGGTTAGTTGATTATTATCAGGCACAGCACATAATAAAATGAATGTAAATATTACCCCCTCCATCTCTCCTTACATGATTATCAAGTTAGACTGCAGCGCTCTCTTTGAGACTTTGAGTCCTTAAAACAACCCCAAATTCCAAACTTGCCTTCAACTAGTTCTACACTTCTCCGTGATACAGAATACATTCTAGTCCATCAACTCTGTTGTCACTCATCTCACATTTGACTCACCAGTAACTCCACAAAAACTAGCATTCTTAGTCCTTTTCCAAATGTTGGTTTTTGCAAATGAATGTATTTTTTTTCCTTTGTTTTCAAGTGCCCAAGTTAAGGATGGACTGAATCTCTGTTTCTGGTTTGTCTTTACATAGAGAACCCCAGTTATAGCCTTGGTTCCTACTCTCCGTGCACAGAGCCTGTCCTTGCTGCTGCTCCGCTGTGTTCGGTATTGCTAGGGCACACATTTGTAATAAACACACTCCGCAAAGGATATTGCACCTGGTGACTGTGCCTGTCCTGTGAAACCCGTATATGAGATCACACGTGAAATAGAGTTTTGGAACCTGAGGTGTAGCTCTATATTCTATAAAAAATTCAAAACTATGTTCGTCCTTGATGTGTTTCATTTGTGTCTCCTCCTTTAAATCTAAATGGAAGCAAGCTAGTTGGTGGAGATATTCTACCCCATAGGAAAATCAATGCTAATCATGTTCATTTCCCCAAGTGCAGCCCTCTCCTGAAATGAGAGTTAGGGAGGTCTCACACAGCCTCTGTCCTTGTCATCTGCACCCAAATGAGGGTTCACAGAAATCCCAGATAGAATGTGCTCTTCTTGAAGTAGGGACTGCCCAGTTTGATGAATTGACTCTTTCCACTGCTTTAGCCAAAACCACGGCATACCAGGTTGAAACATTTCACAACCTCAGAGCTCTGCTCCCTGAGTGCAGACACTCAGCTGCCTGTCCTGGAAGAGTGTCCTGGAGAGAACGTAATTCATCCTTTGTCAGAAATCCTGGAAAAATACCAGGAAAGAAAGGAAGCTGACACAAGTCTGCAGAGGGACTCAGAAGCCCTGGGTATCTCTGTGGGGTATTGTTTCTCAACATGGGTCTTAAGGTTGACTCCACAAGATTCATTTAAGGATTTGTTAAAAGTGTGGGTTTGGGGACATCTCCCCAGAGTGCTGAATCAAATCACTGGGGCTTGGAGCTAATGCACCTGAGTTTTCGTCAAGCTATACAGGTATTTCCAGTATCTGCTCATATTTACAAACCATGAGTGTAGGAGGACTTCATAAATGCCAGGCAAAACCATCTTAAAGCCAATCAAATTAACTATTAATTAAATAAACATCTGCCTATACCTCAGTTCATAACGTTCATGTTGCAGGTCCCTCCTGATGTCCAGAGGCACCATTTAATGAATAAGTAACCAGGGACATGAAAATGAACTATGTATTTGTTTTCCCGAACTCTCTTAGCCTTTCCTGTAAAAATGTGGCCGTGCATCCCTAAGAATCTTACCTAATGGTAGTGGTCTGTGGTCCTTCCAGAGAAAGACATTGTTCCCTTTCCTCGGAATGTAGACCAGATGAAGCAGCAATTTCACCCTGGTATTATGCTTCATAATTCATCATGCCAGGAAATATGCATGAGTATTGGTTACAGGCATTCTCAGTCAGTAAGTAAGTATTTTCAGTGCAGCAAATGTATACTTAGTTCTGACCTTAAGTAAAAGATGGCAAAGGATGAGGATGAGGCTGGGGAACCCTCTGACTGCCTATAAGGGTCCTATTTAAATACCATTTCTCCATTTAATAACAACAGCTAATGTTTATTGAGTGATTCTTACTAATCACACATAGGTTACTTTCTTTAAATTAATTCCTCCAAACAGCCCTGTTGGGTAGGTACTCTTTTTAAAAAAACAAACAAAAACCAAAGCACAGAGAGTTGTAGCAAAGTTCTCAGTGTCACACAGCTAATCAGTGGTAGACCTGGGACCTGAACTTTGCAGTTGCAGCCCAGAGCCCGTTATCTGAAACTCTTCTCTGAAATTATGCTACCATGAAGCTTTAAAAAAAAAAAAACACTATCTTCTAGTAAATGACTGAAAGTCTTGCTGATTTCATTGACATTGGTGGGAAGAATTTTGTATTTATTATTGAAATTAGTCAGTGTTCTCCAGTAGAGAAACAATAGGTAGGAAGGTAGGTAGGTAGGTAGGTAGGTAGGTAGGTAGATATAAAGAAGTTTACCATGAGGGACTGGCTCACAGGATTATGACACTGAGAGGCCCCATGATCTGCTATCTGTTAGCTGGAGGCCCGGGAAGGAAAGTGGTGTGGTTTCCGTCCAAACCTAAAGGCCTGAGAACATTGCCAATGTGATTCCACAGGCCAGGAACCAGGAGCACCTAGGTCCCAGGCCAGGAGATGGACGTACCAGTTCACGAGAGCAAAGCCCCTTCTTCTGCCTTCTTTGCTCTATTCGAGCCCTTGAAGGATTAGATAATGACCACCTGCTTTGAGAGGGTCACCTTTACTCAGTCCACACATTTAGGTCCTAATCTCTTCTGGAAACACCCTGACAGACACACCCAGAAATAGCCTTTTTTACTAGCCATTTGGGTCTCCCTTAGCCCAGTGAAACTGAAACACAGAATTACCATCGCAGTGTTTGCTCAACTGACCCTACATATGGCCTTGTTTGGGGGGGAATGGTAACTTACATGGTAGTTACTTAATGGCCATGATGAGATCTCTACTTTTCTGCCTGAAACCAAAGCCTTTTCTACTATTTCTCTTGCTTCCTCGGTATGTAAATGGACTGTTTTTGTTGATCTTTAGAAAGTTAGATCCTAGCAGTTAAAGCACCTAGGACAATAGAGACAGTCTATGACTGCTGTAACCAACTCCCACAACCTGGATGGCTTGAAACAACTGAAATTTATTCTATTACAAGTGTGCAGGCTAGATGTCAGAAATCGAGGTGTGGACATCACTGGTTCCTTCTGGAACCATTCCGTGCTTCCCTCTCAGTTTCTGACATCTCTGGCATTTCTTTGCTTGTGGCTGCATCATTCCCATCTCCACCTCCATCTTCATATGGTCTTTCTTTTGTGTCTCTGTGTGTCCTCTCTTCTTGTTGTTCAGACACTAGTCATTGGATTTAGGGCCCATCCTAAATCCAGAATGACCCCATCTCAAGATCCTTAAGTTCATTACATCTGCAAGAGCCTTATTTCTGAATATGATCACATGTGTAGGGATTAGGAGTTAGGACTTGGACATAACTTTTTGGAGGACACTGTTGCAGCCTTCTATGATCACCAATGAAGAGCAGATTCTGGGGTTTCTGGGTGAGTTTGCTTTTCAACAAATGGAGCACAGTATGTCAGATGGTATGCTGGCTATGGTCAAGCCCACAGACTTCAGAGCTTGTCGGGCCTTGGTTTAAAGCACCGGAACCATTTACTGTCTTTGTGACCTTGGCTAAGTTTCCCATATTTCAGAGTGCCAGTTCTTCAGTTGGGAAATGATGTTAATCTTCACCTCATTAAATGCATGCATTTTATATTCTGTTATAAATCACCACCTATTTAGAAGCTTCACAGATAACCATCATATCAGTTTTTGTGGGTCAGAAATTTGGCAGAGTTTAGCTGGGTCCTCTATTCGGGTTTAATAAGGCTGCAGTGAAGGTGTACGATGGGCTGTGTTCTCATCCTGGGGCTTGATTGGGAATGGGTCTGTTTCTAAGCTAACTCAGGATGTTGACACAATTCCTTTCCTTGTAACTAAGTCTGAGGATCTTGGCTTCTTGCTGGCTCTTGGTCTCTCACCTTCTAGAGGCTGCCTTGATCTTTAGAGACCACCCACAGATGTATATAGTTTCAATATACTCACAGTGTGACTTTCCATCTCCTTTACCACATTCCACTGATTGGAGGAGAGTTACAAGTCCATCCACACTAAGGAGGAGGAGCTAAAGAAGGGTATGAACTCTGTAAGTCAGTGTCGTTGAGGATCAATATAAAGGCTAAACGCAACATTGAAATATCACGGGTATTAGAATAGAAAGCGCCTAGCACAGTGCCTAACACCTGGTAGATACTTAATGCACATAACTGCCTTTGTTAACTGGTAGTTGTAATTTTTATCGATGTTAATCACTGTTTTGACTTCAGTGCCTGAACGTCCATCCCCACAGGCTGTGCACTGCAAAACTCCAGGGGGTGCCATACACACAGAGCGGGTTGAGAATGCAGCACTGGGATGTGTGAAACTCAGTAGTTCTAGCTGTGATGGGGGGAGTGTCTAAGGCACTGGAAGACCTGAGTATCCTATATTAATATAAACTATGACTAATTTAAAATGGGAAAGTACTGGGTTTGGTTCTGTTGAGTGGTAATGACAGACGGCATTATCCCTTGTCTGTGGCAGTTTCGTTCCTGACCCTCAGTGGATGCCTGAAACCATGGATAGTGCCAAATGCTATGTGTACTGTATTTCCCCTTATACATTCATAAAGTTTATCAATTATCAGTTATAGCACAGAGATTCATCAGTTAGGCACAGAGATTAGCAATAAGTAATGAGAATAGCATAATAGAGAATAACAATAAGTAATGATAAAATAGAACAATTTTAACAATATAGCCTAATAAAAGTTACATGAATGTGTGCGCGCTCGCTCTCTCTCTCTCTCTCTCTCTCTCTCTCTCTCTCTCTCTCTCTCAATATCTTATTGTACTAAACCGGTCTTCTTGTGATGATGTGAGATGATTAGAGGCTTACATGAGGAGAGGAGGTAATGTGAATGGCGTTGGCATTGTGACGTAGCATTCGGCTACTATTGACCTTCTGATCATATATCAGAGGAGAATCATCTGTTTTGGGATGTGATTGACTGTGGGGAACTGAAATCAGGAAAGTGAGAGCACAGAATGGGAAAAGAGATGGCTACTGTATTTTCTTTTGTGCTGCCCTGTGTGTGCTCACTTTTTGATCTCCAGCCAGCACAGGGCAGTGAATATAGTCTCTCTGCACTAGCAGACTGTGAAGTCTCTTCCTAAATTTTAGGGCGGTTGCCACTCTTTTTTGCTTATTTTCCTTGCAGTGTTTTTCCACAATTAACATCATTTATTTCCCTTTGTCTGTGTTTGATTCCCAGCAAAGAGCTGGCTTGTTTTTCAAAGGATAAATTAACTTGTGATTCACTTACTTGCTAACTGTTGAATGAGAATTTCATAGCCACTGTAGGCCACATGACTGTTGGGGGAAACCTAGGCTACATTTTAATTTCACATCATCCAACACTCCAAAAATTTGAAAGCCTCTGAGAGAGTGAAAATGGCTTTCCCCAGTTGCCTCGTTATCTGGTGCCTCGGCAATAAATTAGGAAGCCAGCATTCATCTCAATAGGGATTTGTCATAATGGTGTCATAATGCACCAATATTGCTAACATTCCCCTTTCCAGGTGTACCTCCATGGCATTAAATAAAGAAGCCTATAGACTGGGCTTCTTTTTGGCCACTGTTGTGATGGCTAACGAGAATATACACAAATCATCTGATTTAAGGAGAGTTTAATATAAACATATTGCGTATAAATCTATGAGCAGGTGCAGAAGGAAACCATAGACAGTTCAGTGCCCTGGGCTCTTAAAATACATGTTATCACCCCTAAGCCAGCAGGGCATGAGAGAGAATGAACTCAGAAAGAGATAGGGCTGTAGTTGGCCCAAGATGAGCTTTGAGATAAATTCCCTGGGCTCCTTTTTGTTTCTCAATTGACTTGCCTGACGTCTTCATCCACACAACACAATAGGCTACTGGAAGGAGCTCTGTCCTGTTGGTGATGTCTGCCAGGCATTTTCCAGAGCAGGGACCAGTGTGTAGAAGGTCAGAGAGGGTGGATCTGTAGCGGCCGCTGGAAGGTGACAGTGCCCCTTCACAACCCCCTTCCAGACTTGAAACAATAGGGGAAGAGAGAGCAATCAGTAGCACAGGTTTCAGAGCCTGGAAATTAAGCAAGATGCTATGGGTTCAAACAAAAGTCCTGCCACCTGCTAGCCTTGAGGCTTTAGGCAAGTAAGTTAACCTCTTTGAGCCTCATTTCCTCATCTACCAAATGATATAGTACAAGTATTTTGCTCTTGTCCTTAATATGGTAGACATTCCAGTCTCTGTCCCCTCCCCTATGTTCTTTTTCTCTATAGAACTTGCCATCTAATATATTCTGTATTTACCTATTCACTTATTTCTTATCTCAACTTCACCACACTCCAACTAGAATGTAAGTTTGGGATCTGGGTGTATTTTATTTACTGATAAAGCCCCAGTGGGCAGAGCCAGGCATACAGTAGACAGTCAATCTTTTGGGCATCGATATTTGAGATAGTGGCCTCAAAGAGCTGAGTACAGGACCCAGAATGTAGTAAGAGCTTGTATTTGATCAAGTATTTGATAGTAAATGTATCAATTTGATTTTGAACAACCACAGGCAGACCAGCAGAGAATGGGAAATTTTCATCATGTAGGCATGATTCTTTGCAAATGTGAATGAAATAAGCCTAGTGAAATGATCTGTCGTGAGCGAGTCCTTCACAAAGTTCTATGGTTCTTAGACAATTCTGTAATTCCTTTGCTCTGTGTAATTTTGTTTGGCCATCCACTCATTTCTCCATTTATTCTCGTAAATAACCTAAAGACCTCCTTCAATCCACAGTCCTATAGGTCAGAACTTTCTACCTTGTTTGTAAACCAAAATTGACATGGTCTCCAAATCTACAGTTGCCGATAATGCAGCACATTGAGATTTGTCACAGGGACCCTCTTCATGCAGAGGGCTTCTGTTGGGTTTCACCCTTGGTGTGCCTCAGGTAGAATTTCCCCAGCTCCTAGTCAAGTAGATAAAGTTAATGATATATGCAGTGGCCTGAGATGCTATGGGCCTGGGAGGCTTTTTGGAAAATAGGGAGGTCTTCTGGGGGCTTTAGAAAGACAACTCATGTTGTGTGCTCATCCATTCTTCTCTCATGGGGAACCAAGGGCTCCTTTTATCTTGAAGGGCAGAAGACGCAGCTCAGTTGTCTGAAGGAACATCTGTGCATTTTTAAGGTAAAGATGCCACTTAGCTCCTTTCCTTTGAGAACACGTACAAGAGAATACACATCTTGGGGACTCAACACTTAGATGTTACTTCTGGGTCCCATGAGTTCTTAAAAGTAGCACTACAGTCTGGAGTTCCCTGTCCCATGCCAATGCAAAGAAAATAAACAGATAAATAAATAAAAACCCTTGTGGCTCTTTTTTATTTTTATTTTGCATTTAGACTCCGTACATTCTCCTTACGGGTATTCCCCCAGGAGCTGCTAATCCATGTTTTTTTGTTTCTTTGTTTTTCATTTTTTGTGGTTGCTGGGATGCTATTGTTCTCACACTCCTTTCCCAAGCCTCTGGCAGCTTCTTAGCCTGTTTTTCCAGCAGCTGCTAATTCACTCCCTGTTGTTATGAACCCGTGAATACTAATTCCAGGAACTGTCTCTCTCTTCCCAAACCATTGAGTCTCAATCTTGAGTCTGCATTTGTATCGAAGGTTAGATCTGGGTGGGGTTTAAGACTTTGCCCAGTTATGCCCACACTGCTAGTCCCCCCATGCCCTAGTGAAGCAGATTCTTTGTAACAAACTCACATTTATTGGCTGACCTCTTTCAAAAATGCTTCTCTTCCTTTCTTTTCTTAAGGGTCAAAGCAAGTGCAGATGTAGATATGGATAGGGATAGAGAAAGGGATAGGGATTGAGATTGGGCTCAGGATCAGGATTGAGATTTCTATTTTGCTTCTTTTCTTGTTCATTGCTGTGCCCTCAATGCCTAGAACAGTGCCTGACTTACCACGTAAGCTTAATACACATCTGTCACTGGTCAAGTCACAACAATGGTGATGTCATTATCACCTGGGTTCCTTGCACCTGGAGGGCTGGTTTTTGGGCACAGCAGAGGGCCCGTCATCTTTGTGACTCAGAGCCCTCATAAAGGCTGAAACATCGAAGTCTCATGGTGAATGTTTGTTCTGCTGAACTGAGCCAATTCGGAGAGCCAGAAACCTAATTCTACAGGAAACAGTACTCTGTGGATCCTGCAACAGATTATTTCACTGTGGGAAATAATAATCAAGTGCTCTCTGTAATAACGGTTTCAAGAGTTGCAGTGTCAACTATAATATTGCGATGTCCTCCGAGCTGGCGCTTTGCCGTGGCAGCTCTTCGCCCCCACCCCGGCCTCTCTAGGATCATGATTTCCCCAACTTCAGTTGCACCCCCAGCTGCTTGGGAGCTGCTGCTTTTTACTCTGTTGCTTTCAATCCCTTCAACAGATGGTATAATTCTTAGTGTGTGTGATTAGGGTTCTCAGCGTTGGCTGCACACTGGCATCGCGTAGGGAGTGTTAGAAAAGATTGATGCACAGGCGCTGCCCCCAAAGATTCGGATTTAATTGGCCTGGGGATCCCCAGGCATCGGGATTTTTAGAAGCTCACAGCCAAATTTGGGAACCATTAGATTAGGGGTGGAGGGCGGCTGGAGCAAGAGGGAGAGAAGAAAAGAGGAACAGACCCTGCTATCTGGCGTGAGCCGGTGGCACTCACAGAGGAGAGAGAATTGCAGGATAAGGAAAGATGAGCTCGCAGAGCAGAACTCAGGACACACTTGGGGAGGGAACCTGGAATTCAGAAAGGAGACCGATGTCTCTCCCGCGCTTTTTATTCGGGGCAACTTGCTGGCCCAAGGAGATTATCGATCCCTCTGGATGGGGGTGTATTGGACCCACACAGCATTGCTCCCAGGGTCTCTAGAGCCATTGCATCCATATGGGAATCTTGATTTTTTTATTAGTTTTTTTCTTTAAATTTAATTCCAGTGTAGTTGACATGCAGTGTTGTATGAATTTCAGATGGGTAATATAGTGATTCTGGAGTACTGTACTTCACTCGGTGCCTGTCACAGTACAGTCGTCTGAAACCCCTCTGAACCATCCCCCCCTCACCTCCCCCCAAGCCAAAACCA
>NC_043707.1:5390237-5408623 GCF_006229205.1 Suricata suricatta
TAGTCATTAGTGGCGTGCAAATGGAAACCACAAGGAGACACTGCTTTATACCCATGAGGATGGATATGATGAAACAGAAAGGAAAACAAACTGAAAATAAGTGTTAGAGAAAATGTGAGGAAATTGGCACTTTTGTGCACTGCCGGTGGGAATGCAGACATTCCTCTAAATAGATAAAAAAAAAAAATACAATTACAGTATGATTCAGCAATTGCACTTCTGGGTATACGCTCAAAAGAAGTGAAACAGGATTTCCAAGATATCCTATGTACTTAGCAGAATTACTCACAATAACTAAATGGTTGAACCCACCCAAGTGTTTATTAATGGATAAGCAAATACATATTATATTCATACAATGGAATATTATTCAGCTTTAAAAAAGAAGGCAATTCTTTTTTATTTTAATTTTTTAAAATGTTTTTATTTATTTTTGAGAGAGAGAGACAGCATGAGCAGGGGAGGGTCAGAGAGAGAGGGGGACACAGAATCCAAAGACAGGCTCCAGGCTCTGAGCTAGCTGTCAGCGCAGAGCCTGATGTGGGGCTCAAACCGGACACTTACCGGACTGAGCCACCCAGGTGCCCCATAAAAGGAAGGAAATTCTGACACATCTTATAACGTGGTAATGAACCATGAAAACTTTATGGCAAGGGAAGAAAACCAGTCAAAAAAGCCCACCGCTGTATGATTCCACTTGCATGAGGTACAAAAGTAGTCAAAGTCCTAGAGACAGAAAGTAGAGCCGTGGTTCCTAAGGGCTGAGAGAAGGGGAATTGGAGTTCATGTTTAATGGGTATAGAGTTTAGGTTTTACAAAATGGAAAAAAAATTGTCTGTTGGAAGATGATGATGTTTTCACAACAGTATGAATCCACTTCATGCCCCAGAACTCGACACTTAAGAAAGGATCAAATGGAGGGGCACCTGGGTGGCTCCGTCGGTTAAGCATCTAACTTTGGCTGGGGTCATGATCTTACAGTTCCTGAGTTTGAGCCCCATGTAGGGTTCTAAGCTGACAGCTAAGAGCCTGGAGCCTGCTTCAGATTCTATGTAACTCTCTCTGCTCCTCCCCCACTCACACTCCGTCTCTCTGTCTCTTTTAGAAATAAATAAACATTTTTTTAAAAAATACATAAAATGGCAAATTTTATATTACATAAATGCTATATAATTCAAAAAATAAATTTAAGAGGAAGAGAGATTAGCAGACATTGCAAAGTGCTGTGTGTTTTCACCATGGCGTCCAGTGAAAATCTCAGAGAAGGAGCCCCAGGGTCCGACTCTCCTGCGAGCGATGGGAAGGCCCATGAGGAGGCACGGAGGCCTTCTGCCAACAGCCAGCGTGCTCGCCCAGTGAGGAAGACACCTTGGAAGCAAATCCTCGGGCTCAGCCAAACCTCCAGATGACTTCAGTTCCCCGACTCTACGCTGAGTCTTCAAGTCTTCCAGCCGAGACCTCCCCTGGTGACCAGAATGCTAGAGCAAAGATCATATGTCCCCTCTGTCCTGTCAGAATTCCTGACCTGCAGTTTCCATGACATCAGAGATGATGATTGTTGTTTTACACCACTAAAAGTTTTGGGGTATTTATTTTTCACAGCAATAGATAACTCATCATACATTCCATCAATATTTTTTAATTTTTTTTAATGTTGTATATATTTTGAGAGAGAGACAGTGTAAGCAGGGGAGGGTCAGAGAGGGAGACACAGAATCTGAAGACAGGCTCCAGGTTCTGAGTTAGCTGTCAGCCCAGAGCATGACGCGGGGCTCCAACTCCTGAACCGCGAGATCATGAACTGTGCCGAAGCCAGACGCTCAACTTACTGAGCCACCCAGGTGCCCCAACATTCCGTCAATATTTGCAATCAATATAATCACCTTCCATATTTAGATATTTGGAAATGCATACTTTATCTGCAGTACATGTGTGGATGTAAGCATGCACGCACGCACAAAGACACAGCCACAGACACAGACACACACACACACACACACACACACACACACCTAGACACACCCACAACCTGGTTGACGTCTTATTTCTGAATTTGACCTACCTTATTCAAAGTGGGATTCTGAGAATCAAAGTGTCAGCTAAGTGAGATGTCTACCTTGTTTTAACCAGAAGTGTGGAAACGCCCCACGGAAGAGCCGAGGTGGGTTGGTAGGCAGAGAATGGGCTTCTCCCCAGTGCATGCCATGGACATGTGCCAGACCCTCTGGGCCAGGAGATCTCTGGTCTAGATCCTAGACAAGAGGGATGTCATCCTGCACATCAGCTGCTAATGGAACCCTTGGGTTTGTGTGACTGGGGACCAATCTGCGCTGATGTGTAAATACGTCTGCTTTGCTTACGCTCAGACACTGATTGCATATCTGGGGGTTAATGAGCTAAGTTTGGATAAAGGCAAGAGGGTGTCTTCTCAGTGCACAAGGGTGTTTTGCCTGCACCAGGCTGACTCCGGGCATTTCCTCAGATCTGAGGTTTGCTTTCTGCTCTGGGGTTCAGCTCTCGTGCACTTGATGGATGCTGGCCTTAATTTGGTGTGTTGCAGCCGTTACAAGCTGTGGAAGGATATTACCTTAAGGATATTCTTTTGAATATTAAATTAGAATAAATTAAGGCATGCTGCATATTAAGCCTAAATCAGAGTTGAGTAATTGCCTTCCGTTTTATACCACTAAGTTTGTTGGAAATACAGGATATTTGTTTTAATTATCAAGTTGTTGAAGAGACTCCCAATGAGGGGATGCACAAACACAAACAAACATAAACTTTTTTGTGACTTTGTGAAATATAGGTAGCAACTAACTGGATGATTATTAATGTTTCTCTTGTAATTACTGGCGTTCTTCATCCAACATTGACTAACTCCCCACTATGTGCCCAGCAGTGTAAAATTATTTGGGGATATTAAGAGCTACAGTTTTTTAATGCTTCATCATTTCTTGGATCCCATAGTCTAAACATTTGACATGCATATAAAATGTACATGGTCTCACTATAAGGCAAAGAGGGCTATTACCCCCATTTCACAGATACAGAAATTAATTTTTAGGATAATGTCAAAATAATAGTTAAAAAAATACACAGGTAGAGATAGGGTATGAATCTGGCCAATGTTAAATTCTTAATTCCATGCTATATTGATAATGCAAAGCTGATGAAAACATTGCCCCTTTAAAACATATACAATAACCAGAAACGATGGCAGGTAGAGTTGATTTTAAGGTCATCTCTGAAACTTCTATGACTTACCAGCCAATAACATTACCTTTTAAATGTTAGTGAAATAATGATATTTTTCTAAACTTTCATTCTGGAAAATTTCAAATACGTCTATGAAAAAAATTAGGGAATGGTATATGATGAATCTCCATGTGCCTTTCACCCAGATTCAGCCATTGACAACTCATGGCTAATCTGGTATCTTCCTTAGCCTCATTTTCTACCTAACTCCAATGCCAGGTATTTCTTTGAAGCTAACATGAAGATTTCTTGATGAAATACCTAACCAATTTGGCTGACAGACGTCATAAAAAGTACATTGAATTTCTTATAGGAAAGCCTCGTTAATATGGGCCTTACTGTTCTGGAGTTTCGGAAGCACTCACTGTTCAGTTGTCTGTGGAAATGGGAGGTGACGGCAGTGCCGGTGAGACTGCTGGACACAGGAGACCACCAGTGATACTGGGGCCAACAGAGCTGCTTGCTTACTTGCTGGAAAAAGCTGCTCAAACACCTCGAAAAAGGAATCTATTTATGGGCATCTTGAACTATTTATATTTATTATTAAAAAGCCTGTGGGGGCGCCTTGGTGACTCCGTCACTTAAGTGTCTGACTCTGAATTTCTGTTCAGGTCATGATCTCATGGTTCATGGGATCAAGCCCCGCATCAGGCTCTCGGCTGACAGCATGGAGCCTGCTTGAGGTTCTCTCTCTCCTTCTCTCTTTCCCTCCCCTGCGCTCTCTCTTTCACTCTCTCAAATTAAATAAACACACACAAAACGTTTGTGGATTTCCTTCTTTAGGGCAGAAATGTAATTTACTGCCCTGATGAGCTAAGTGTCCCATAAATCCCAGGTTGGTTGCAAATACCTATATTAATAACACCTGTAGATCAATATATCTGGTTACAAACCCATCACAAAAATGCTAAGTGTGCCTACACTCAAGTGGTGACTGTAAGCAAGCATGCCTAGGGGGGCTGCGAGGGATGTTTCTTTGCAGATATTTACGTGGTCTGAATGATTACATGTGTTCAAATTATTGGAAATAGTTCCAAGCATATGCTGTCTTTCCATGAGCTGTGTTATGTCAGGTTCTGAGCTGAGTAGCTGTGGCCTTGGGTGTTTATGTACTTTTGGCATACGGTCTAGTCATATTTCCCTCCTAATCCATTTCATAAGCTTTGTGTTGGGCCCGTTAGGGACAGTCAGCCCCTGTTAACACCCAGCTTTGAGTCTTTGATGGACTTTGGAACTACGGCAGTCCCGTCGTCCTGGGGTCTGACGGCGGTGGAAAGGGTGGATTGCTCATCTGAGGGCCTGCGCTGTCTCAGAAATGCTTCACTAAGTCCGTGTACAGGAGGTTTCATCTCTTTGAACTTCAGGTTTTCATTGCTGTAATAGGCAAGTGACACTGCGTGTCCTGTTTCCCTCTCAGAGTCACTGTGAGTGTCACAGGGAGGATTTGCAACTCTGGGCCCCCGAGTGCCTTTCTGTACCCATGGTAGACATCACTCATAGATTATTTCTCCTTATTGTGCCTGAATGTAGCTGAATTAATTGGGTAGTCATTTGTCTGATGCTGCTTATAGTAGTCACGTCCAGTCAATTAGAGAGAGACTTCAGGATGGAACAAATTTATTTTTCCTCCATTGAATCAAATAATGTACGTATAAGGGCTTTCTATGAAAACATTGAAAAGATTTTTAAATGTTATTTAATTTTTTCTGAGAAAGAGAGTGCAAAGAGGGGAAGGGCAGAGAGAGAGAGGGAGACACAAGATTCAAAGCAGGCTCCAGGCACTGAGCTGTCAGCACAGATGCCGACATGGGGCTCGAACCCACAAACTGTGAGATCATGACCTGAGCCGAAGTCAGACACATGACCCATGGTGCCACTCCGTGAAAACGTTTTAAAAGCACCACAGCACTCTATGTCATCACCACTTACTTACTTACTCACGTATTTATTCTTATCACTAGGGGTTCACTACACACAATTGCCAAATTTGGGGACACATACGTTTACCTGTGGAGTATCCAATGATCTTCTCCTACCTACTTTTAGCCCAGAGTTTATTACTTTCTCAGACCACTTTAGAGGACCTTGTCTTCTCCCGAGCGCGCTGTATGGCCTGTGTTCGGCTTGCTCGCTAGCTTTGTTTACCATTTGTATATTTCTCATGTACACATCCAGCACGGATCTGGGCAGAGACAGGGTGATACACACACTAGAGGAAGAAAGTATGCCTTCCTCCTTTTCTGCAGCAGCTAACACCTCCATTAAGGCGGCCACAGATTCCCTGACACTAGATTAGTCGCTCTGTTCTCTACACCCTCACAAGTCAAATGGAAATGATCACTGACTCAACATTGAAGTGTTGTCACAAGGGCTAAACCAAGAAAGCTCTAGAACATTACTGCTACTACTGTGATTGCTGCTGTTCTCGTCATCATTGGGGGTCTTGGCAGAGCCTCCCCCATGATGTGGGGATACATCGTAAGGAGATAACAAGGAAAACGCCTCCCATGCTAGCATTCCAGACACTCAGTGTGGTTTTGTTTCCTTTCTGGATTCTCAGGATTACACCTGGGTATTTAGTGGTATTGCTTATGTGGGAATATTCACTTGTGCATTTTAGAGCTTCCTTCTGGGTTGAAAAACAAGAAATAGGGAAGGAGGGCACCTGGCTGGCGCAGCTGGTAGACCATGTGACTCTTGACTTCAGGGTCATGAGTTTCAGCCCTATGTTGGGTTGGGAGGTTACTTACATAAATAAAAACTTAAAAAAGAATTGGGGAATAAAGATTTTTGTCTTGGAATGTGGTATAACTATTCTAATGGTAGATTTTCTCAGAAGCTACCTTGACATGTGGTGAGCTCTGGAACACTGGTGTTAGAATGGATTCTGTCCCTTTTCTGCCATCTTAGCTGAAGAAACGGTGACCCAGTAAAACTTAGCCACCTGCAAGAGCCACACCATCAGTTACTGGCATAGCTGAAATGAGACCCTAGCCTTCCTTACCACGCACATACTCTTTCATGGGAGAGAAATAAATTTTAACTATTACATCTTGAAATTTGACATATGGAAACCATAACTGTTGTCTTTACTTCTCAAACAAATATCCCCATCTTGAATGTAACAGGAGTCATTAGTTTGGGCCAATTTTGCTTGAAATGACAACCAAATAAATTACCTAGAGTCACAGATAATGTAGAACTTGGCCCAAAGTTTTACTTAGCTTCTTTTATATATGTATAAAATAGATGTTTACTATATATATAGTAAACCAATGTGCTCTGGTCTCCATGGAATTTTAACCAAGGTTCAGAGTTTTTCATTTAGAGGATTTCTTGTAGATGATGAAAGATAAATATCATGGCTCCCAGTAACTTACTGTTTATTACTGAATTCCACTCCATAAATAGACTATTTAATAAAAACTCATGTTTAAATGAGACAGTTAAAATGGTATAGGTCATATTTAAAGTTTGCATAATTTATACTATTTATAGCATTTTTTTAAGGGTGGAACAAGGATGGGGCATCTGGGTGGCTCAGTTGGTTAAGCGACCAACTTATACTCAGGTCATGATCTCATGGTTGGTGGGTTTGAGTCTCGCGTCAGGCTCTGTCCTGACAGCTCGGAGCCTGGAGCCTGGAGCCTACTTTGGATTCTGTGTCTCCCTCTCTCTCTGCCCCTTCTCTGTGCGCTCGCGCTCGCTCTCTCTCTCTCTCTCTCTCTCTCTCTCCCTCTCCCTCTCCCTCTCCCTCTCTCCCTCTCTGTCCCTCTCTCAAGTTCTAATAAACATTTGAGAAATTTTAAAAGGTGGAGCAAAAAAGGGGCTTGAGTGTGGGGTCCCAGTTGTTTCCCCTTTGGGAAGGGACCGCTGTAGTTTCTGGGACCAACCTGAAGTTTGTGAGATCTTTCAAAGGAAAGGGCCGGACACGATGCCCATTTCCCCTCAAACAATTCCTGGGACGTAACGATCCAGCACCCACTAAAGCTTCTCTAATCTCCTCTCTGTCCACACAGCAAAAGCTGATGAGCTAGTGATGATAATGATGGTTCAGGTAAATATTGATGAGGGAAGAATAATTCTTTGAACCTTTAATGAAATTCCTCTAAATCTAATCAATTTTCTTGAAGAGACCCAAAAAATTTGGATATTCAGGGGCTTGTATGTATGTGTGTGTAGGTGCGTGTGTGTGCGCAAGCACGCACATATCAATAATCAAATCCTCTTTGAAATGTCATCTTATTATATGCATTTCTCCTTTATTTTTTTTTCTTTTGAAGGGTGTCTGTGGTGGCTATCTGAGTGGGCCCACTGCCCCTTGAAGGAACAGGGTATATAATACGAGGGTCCCAGTTTATGGAGCCAGACAGATCTGGGTTCAAATGGGATTTAATTAATTAGTTTTAATTTGTGTGATGTTCAGCCAGAAACTCAGCATGTGGAACCTCAGTTTTATCACTTATAAAATTAGGGAGCCCTTCGTTTTAATCATGTGTGAAAACTCTCTGTCATCCTGCAGCAGCAGACTTGGGCCATTTCTCCCTTGCCAGTAGGGGACTGTGCTCATGAATTTGTTGAAGGTTCTTGCTCCTGTCCCCCATTAGACCTGACATTTCAGCAAGAAATTTCCTACCTGCTCCATGGCACCCCTGTCCCTCCCCATGGCAGCGAGTGTTCTAAGGATGAGTTTGTCTATAAAGTGGACCCACCTGGGAGGTATTGCTCATGAGGAAAGGGTGGATGGGACATCCCTGCTGAGCATTTTATTCTCCCAGAGCCCCAACCCACAGACCAGGTCAGAGCTGTTTTAAGATCTATCCCAGTCCACCCTACTTCCCTAGAGCCCTTATAGGCGATGATGTCTTGGACCACGTGGCAGTCATGGAAGCATGCCAAGCACCCAGGTTCTGGATATTTTGAAGATACTGTCTTGAGAAATGTGTGTATTAAGAGACTGGCTTCCTAGATCTCAATCTGAATCTTAAGCCACTCTCCGGTTTTTCTAGGGCTTCTGCCAATACATTCTAGTCTCAAGAATGCAAGAGCCCAGACCAGTTCCTGGATTAGGCTCTATGTGTTTTCCTGTGCAACCTCTCTGCCCTTTTGTATAGTTGGATAAAGTGCTAGCACCATGGCCCCCTTGCATGGGAGTATCTCATCCATGCAGATTGGAGGAAACCCTGAGAGATAGAAGGCTTTGAATATGATTTGTCAGAATCCAATTAGCTTCTCCCATTGATTGGTGGTGGCTGATTCCTGGGGAGGGACCAGTGTGAAAGTGCAGCTCTCAGCTCTCCTGTCCATAAGAATGAAGGCTGACTGCTGTATTGAGTCCTCTTTGCTCCTCTTGGGTGAAAAGGGTCATGACTTTTAGCAGCATTTATTCTTATCTTAACATTCTGCATCCCGTGTTCTCTAATGCATTATTCAGGCTTTGTGAGGACAGAGCAGAGGCCAGCTCTGCACCCAGAGATCTTTTCCTGGGGGCACGCAGAGGTGGGGTGTAGTACATAGGGATGAGAGTCTGGACAAAAGGGAGCTGTGACCTCTGACTGCTGAGGAAGGCAAATTGGCAGCGAAGTTCCAGCTTAGCCCTTTGCATGTCACATGTCCTTGGGCAAGTCGTGTAACCTCTCTTAGCCTGTTAAGATGGTGATAATCTGCACACCGGAGGTCTCAAACACAGAGGCTTACCTAGGGCCATGCAGTTAATACAATCTGTCAAAGTTGGCAACATATTAATGACCCAGCAAAATATGCCATTTCTAAATGGCCATAGAGGCATAGAGGCATAGAGGCCCACTGGTGCCACGTTTTCTGATTTTTTAAGAAAAGCTGAATATTTGGATTTGTAAAATGGGAATTCTACTTATTCATAGTTTTGGAAAAAAGTGTGGTCAAACTAATCCAATCTGTGGCTTGTGGGCTACCAGCTTGCAACTTACAAGTTTTCTTTTGGAGCAAAGCCACTGGTGGTTACCCTGTCCCCATGGGGGTGGCCATTTACCATTTGAAGACAATCTGTCTTGACTTTTACATGTGTCTTTCAGTTTGAAGGGGTTTTTTTTGGAGTCTCTGGAGCCAGCTCTGCCCACACAACATCAGGTTGGAAGGAATTAGAGCACTTCTCCCCAGTTATATTACCGTGTGACTCAGGGTTTGCTATATAAATATCCCATCTTCCTTGCCTTTCAGGTGGGATAACTTGAGGTAGAGGTTGGCAAGTATTTTATGGTAAAGAATAAAATACAGTCAATATTTTCAGGGACCATATGGTCTTCGTTGTAATGCTTAGAAGCAGCCAGGGAAAGAGCCAGGGATAATAACATATAGGCATGTGTTCCAATAAAACTTTATTGACAAAAACCAATGGAGGGCCAGATTTGGCTGGCTGGCCTTATCCCAGCCCTCATCGTTTACCCTTGCTATGAAACCTGAATTGTACGCTTACACCCTGGGTTCTGTGATGGAAGTAAGTTCTACCTACACTGTCAACTGGCTTTCCTCCCCCCGACCCCACTCTTCTGCCGCGCCTTATTTTATTTCCCCCATCCCACTGATGGTTTCTGAAAACGTTCCTCCCTCTAGGCTCCTTAAAGTTGAAACCTGGTCATCAGAAAACGTAAAATTGATTTTTGAATTTGGGTTTTGGAGCCCCTTGAGGTGTGTTTGGATTCCAGACCTGTCACTTCTTAGTTGTGTTGCCTTGAGCAAGTGAGTTAACTTTTTTTTTAATTGCCTTAGGCTCCTCATTCTAGGCAATAATGTCAGCGCCCATTTAGAGAATGATTTCAGGGATAGAAGAAGATCATGTCTGTAAACATCTTCGCACATTTCCTGGCATATGATAAGGCTTCATGAAAGGCCACCTGTAAGTGGCCTTCCTTGTGTGGCAGACGGGAGTTCAGACTGTGCACCAGCTCTCTGATTGTCTTTCAAGAATCAGCCAAAATGCTGAATCGAAGTCTTTCTTTCCTGTTTATTTTTTTTCTTTTTTCTTTCTTTCTTTTTTTTTTCTTTTATTTTGAAGTAAGGTCACCCTTCCCACTGATGGGATGAGATGTAACTGTCTTTAAAAGGTAAGATTACAGGGACACCTGGGTGTGATTTTGCAACATGAGACTTTAAATCTTAATCACTCTCACTGGTTCCCTAAGAGAAGGGACAGATGGGGGAGAGAAGTGTCTCTCTTCAACTGGCCTTATTTCAACCAGCTGGGAACATATGTTCTAGCAAAGATGAAGGGACACATTTAAAGAAAGCAGAAGGAGATGTGAGGTAGGAGTGATCCTCTCATACACAAATGGCCCTGGATCCCCATTGTCTTTCCTCCTGGCTAGGTGCTACTTGTCTTTGAGGCATGAAACCCCTTCTTGGAACCAGACAGAACTGGATTTGAATTTCACTCTGTCTCTCTCCCTTGCAGCAAGCCATATTCCTTCTCCTAACCCCAATTTCCTGGGGGTTTGAGAGGGAATAGATCACCAGCCAACCAACCAATAAAATATACACATGTACTTTCTCACTTAAGCTAGGTTTTGGAAATAAACTCTAACCTCCACTTACCAGGTGCCTTTTTCTTTTAAGAAAGCCAACCATTTACTTTGGAGACCCTTGACCATCAGGAAGAGGAGTCGGGGAGCTAGCATGGGAGGACTAGAATGATACAGGCAGGGCAAAAACGTTGCTTCTGGAGGGCCCGATCTGATTGATGAGTGGTAGCTACCTCAAGTGCTCTACTGAGAACAGATGTAGGGAGGTTCAGTGAGCAGTTGTGCTGGGATCGCTTACCAGTGTGTGACGTGGTACGTAAGGAAGGACTGGGGGACATCCATGTTTAAACCTGTCACAGCTGTAAACCTGCCGCAAGATGGAGGAATCCGGGTAGTATTTCCTGTCATCCCTAGACTAAGTAGCATTAACAAGTAGTAAACAGACACATGTACCTTGAACAAACACAAATATTGACACAGATATGCAAGTGTATGTACATGTGGCTGGATGGTGAGCAGGTGGATGACGTCACAGTGTCATCAGGGACCCCCTTCTCTATCCTCCATTTGTTTGTTGACTTCTCTATGGAGGAGAATTTCTTTTTCATTTTTTTACTGTTTATTTATTTTTGAAAGAGAGACAAGCAGGGTATAAGCGAGGGAAGGGCAGAGAGAAAGGTTCCAAAGGAGGCTCCAGGCTCTGAGCTGTCAGCACAGAGCCGACGCAGGAGCTTGGACCCATGAACCGTGAGATCATGACCTAAGCCAAAGTCGGAAGTCAGATGCTGAACCAACTGAGCCACCCAGTCACTCCTCTTCCTCTTCTTATAAGAACATTGGTCCTATGGAATCAGGGCCCCACCCTGTGACCTCACTTATCCTTCATTACCTCCATAAACACCCTGTTTCCAAATATAGTCAGATTGGGGTAGGGCTTCAACAGGAACTTTGTGGTGGGATGGACACAACTGAGTCACTAATACTGGGCTTTTCTAATTCTGCCTTCTTCTGTGTGTGTTCAGGCTGTACCTGGACAGAATATCATTCTCACCCCCTTCCTGCTGACTTAGTTTTTGTGTAAAGCTGGCTTTGTTTTTTGTTTTGGTAGTTTCCCCTGAACACCCCCCTTCCCCCAAGCAGAACCATATGCTGCTGTGAACTTCACAGCTCCAACTCCATCCTCTGAACCCAGTGGATCACAGTCATTTGTCTAGATGCTTGTCTCCCCACCGGCCATGCACAACCCACTACTCACTGATGGCGTTCCTACTGAGAACAAGGATGGTAACTTAGGACTTTGGTATCCCTAATATTCAATGCCTTGAATTGGATTGACGGCATTTGGCAATTTTTCTTCTGGCTTAGAAACTGTATGTGAGTGACAGGACTTATTTCTATAACAAAAAGAATACAATACAAATGATCCTTAAACAATATGGAGACTGGGGACACGACCTCCTGCACAGTCTAAAATCTCAGTATAACTTTCAATTCCCCGAAATCTTAACTACTAATAGCCTATTGTTGACCAGAAGCCTTAACAATAACCTAAACCACCTATTAGTACATATCTTGTATGTTATATATATTATGTACTATATTCTTCCAATAAAGCCAGCTAAAGAAAGCAGTAAGAAAATCATAAGGAAGAGGAAATACGCTTACAGTGCTGTACTATATTTATCATAAAAGTTCCACGTTGTTCCAGGGCCAGCTGAATACCCCCAGGTGCTGTGTGCCTTGTGTAGAAGGTCTGAGCCTCTCCCATGATGAAGACAGAGGCCAGGTTAGGGTTCACCTGATGAATGAGAAGAGGCAGTGTCCCCGGGAGCTACCCTGGGCAGCTGCTGCCGCACAGGGAAGAGAACAGACATGGAGCTATGACACATGGGTAGATGCTTTCATCTAATCCTGGGACAGAAGGTCTCTGTCACAACAGGTGTTAGTGGAGTCTATTACCTATCTCAACTCTTTGTTTGCAGAGTGAAGCCATTCAGTTTCTGAGAGCTTCTGCTCAGCTGCCTGTGGGCTGGAGACGGGGGGTTTCCAGCTAACTGCAGCTGCCTAACACACAGCTGCCCTGCAGTGGCTTAAAATACTAGCATTTCACTTATTTTGCTCAAGAATCTGGCACCTGTGTCAATGCAGGTAGGCGATTCTTCCTCAGGACTTTTCCTGTGGTTCCAGAGCCTGGGTCTGGGGTTGTTTTGAAGACTTCCTCACTCACATATCTGGACCGGAAGATTCAAAGACTAGGAGCTCATGTGGGTGGCTTATAAGCACGGGAATATATTTCTTACATTTGCAATCTCTGGGTAGTGCAAGATCACGGTACCAATAAATTTGGTACCTGGTTAGAACCTACTTTCATGTTCATGCACGTCTTCTCACTGTATCCTCACATGGAGGAAAGGGTGTGGAGGCCCTGAACCCTCTTTTTTTTAAATTTTTAAAATGTGTATTTATTTTTGAGGGCAGGGGGAAGAGAGAAAGGGAGACACAGAATCTGAAGCAGGCTCCAGGCTCTGAGCTGTCAGCACAGAGCCTGACACAGGGCTCGAACTCACAAACAGTGAGATCATGACCTAAGCTGAAGTTGGCTGACACCCAGGTGACCCTCTGTGGGCTCTTTAAATAAGGGCTTTTTTCGCTTAGCATGATGGTCATGGAGGGGGCACTTGTGGGGAAGAGCACTGGGTGTTATATGGAAACCAACTTGGTAATCAAGTATTTATAAAAGAAAATAAATAAATAAGGACTTTAATCCCATTCGTGAAGGCTCTGCTCTCATGATGTAATCACCTCCCAAAGGCTCCACCTCCAAACACCAACACACTGGGGGTTCTGTTTCAGGATAGGAATCCCCGGGACTCCAGTAGTCAGTGTTCTGAAGCGCTGGATTGCCTGGGACTATCCACGTCTCTCTCTCTGCCCTCTCTCTGCATGGCCTCTGTCATGGTGAGAGACGAGAGGGGGGAGGTAGTCAGATGTCTTCCCTGTAGTGTCATCTCCACTACACGGGTTCAGGGAGGCAGACGTTGCCCCAGACACACTATGCTGAGCCCACAGCCATCATCGTCAGGGGCCAACATGACACCTCTGATAGAGAAATCCTTCCGCGCCGTCTTTATAGGAGAGAACAGAGCCTCTTTTTTCACTTCTGTAAATGTCTGATTCTTACAGAGCAGCCTAAAGGTAAAGTTCTCCTGATCCCTGAAGGTGTCTGCAGAAACTTCTCTTAATTTACATGTGCAGAAAACTAAAGGCCCACTTTTGTCACAGTAGTTAAGTTAGACCATTTGAAAATTAAACTCAGAAAAAGTAGCATGAATAGAACTATGCCTCCTCCCCTAACCTGGCCATGTCTATTAGGCATTATTATTTCCATTCTGTAGGTGGAGAAACTAAGCCAAAAAGTCCTTAAAAAATTATTTTTGAAGGCCTTCCAGTGATAATGTATGACTCTTTTAATTGGGGGAAAATAACTATAATTCCCTTTTACCTTGCTAAGCTGGATTTGTATGTCCAGTGCTTTCAAATTTTTGTTATTACAGATCTCCTTCAAATGAAAAGTTACTTAAGTAGAACATAAATAAATCAGAATTACTCTGTGAGGCTCTAGTGAGCATAATTTAATAACTTTTAACATAGAGACCATCCTTTTCTCCTTGGGCATGCTACACACAAACACGCACACTTAGGCCTACATACATTTTTATATATGTTAAGGATAATGATTAGTTTTATAGGTTGGGCTTCCAACATCGAGATATCACACCAGTCTGCAACTGATACTTACAACGGAGAGGAACCATGACTGGGTGGATTAATTGAATGTATCTCTGCACGTTGGTGGCCAAAGATAATTATTTATGTAAAGATTTTCTTTTCTCAGAATGGCATCCCTCTTACAATGGAGGAGTCACCTGTAATTTATGAAAGTGTTTACTTTGTTACAAATCTGATAAGTTGTACTCAAAGTCGAGATGGGATACTGAACCAAGTTCACATATCACTCAAAGGACGACAAGGGAGAAATAAAACTTCTCAGTCCACGAGTCTCTAACACAAAATAACAGATGACGTCTGAAGTGTCAGTCACCTTTCCAGGTATTTTTGAAGCTAGATTTTAGATCAAGTAGCTATGATTTATTTTGATGTCAAAAAGTTATTCATATATTTATGTAAAAAGAAAGTGGCAGATCACCAGGGTGTTGATTATGAAGGTGGGATGTAATAAATCAGCAAAGCAATTCTGGTCACCTCGCCAATTTTGACATAGAGACTCACTTATTTATGGCATTTTAAGATCTGAGTGGTTGATTTATATTTGCAATAACATGCCCCCATCCATTAATAGTTCTGGCATGAGTCGATGAGTTGCTGTTTTGTATTTAATGAGGGGGCATTTTTAAAATTACATGACCATAAGTTGTCAGACAGGAACAAACCTCTGCGTAAGTCATAATTTTTTTGAAACAGTTATCTTTTTTAGTAAAAATACGATACTTCAGCGAATACATTGTTAGGGGCTTCACTCTTTGACCCCCCCACCCCATGCAACATTAATTAGCACCTAGAAGGTTTGAACTGCCAAGGTCATTGGGAATAGCTCCCCACAACCACCTCATTTTGCCGATGGGGAAACTGAGACCCAGAGATGAATGACTTCTCTAGGGTGGTTCTCCCAGATCTCTCTGGGTCATCTGGGGTGGCCTACAAGTACAGATTCCCAGGCCAACTTTGAGGTGTGAGACTCAACCCCAGAGAAAGCTTTTCTTGAGGGTCGGGAAGCATGGCCTCGTTTCGGAACTAAATTTGGAGGCAGATGGAGGGGTTCCAACCCTATTTCTGTGGTTTACTAGGTTTATAACCGTGGGTAAATCAGCCCTCCTCGCTGAATCCTGTCCTTACCTATAAAGTCAGGAAGGCTAATTATTCCAGCCTTACAAGGCTGTTATAAAAATAAAATTTAATAGGAGAAAATTTCCCAGGTATACCCTAGTAAATTATTCTTTCCCTCCTTCATCTTTAAAGCCAGTGCACACAAAGTTGCGTGCACGTGCGCACACACTCACACACATGATACAGACACACAGACACACATAGGTACACACACACACACACACACACACACACAGGCACATGCATGTACACAGATATCCCTTTGCATTCTGGACTCACTGACTATGAAATTTCTGTTCTATGTCCCACTGTTAGCGGTCTTTAAAATGATCACACTTTAGCAAACTGTGAATCTCGTGGAATTAGCTCTGTTTGTTGCTTGCTTTTTCAAAGGGCACTTTTTGCTCCTTTTTGTGTGTCTCAGCATAATATTGGTGTCATAGGCTGGTGCATTCTATTCCTCACATGACAGCAATAAGAGAGAACATTTGCCCTCTTTTTCCACCCCAACCTCCCTTTTTCATGAGGATGAGGACACTTTTAAGAGCAAGATACTTATCTTCAATTTCTTTTGCAAATTTGAGTAAGGGCTGCAGAGACCAGGGCTGTAAGAGGGAGTTGGCCAAACTGCCAAATCGAGAGATGGATGGAGAAAGTGAGCACTGGGATGGGGGGCGTACATTGGAGGTCCTGTAGGGAGCAGGACCTGTAGAGGCTGGGACAGTCAGAGGAGCGGGCATTTGCGGTGAACAGTGTGACTGCAAGGAGATGGTGATGAGTTTTCAGAAGGATTTGACTGTGCTCCCCACCTGCCGTCTCTTACATTGATTATTCACCTTCCCACAATCCTTTGGCGTTGATATTTTTTCTGTGTCAAGCCTGGCCTCAGTGGAAAAAATGAGCAGACTTGACTTTCTTCTAGTTTCACCTGCATTTGTCATGAGACCGCATGGTGGACTTCCTCATGTGCTTCTCAAATAAATAGAATTGAAGATGCTAATTGAGTAATCATGGTGTGGGGAGAAAGCATTTATGACCAAGAACTCATGGGGGCAGTTTGGCGCTTGCTGCCACTCACACGTGGGAGACAGAGAAATGCGTGGTTTAAATCCACTGCCTAAAATTGACGGAATTCTGCTCTTCTAGTTTTCTATTGTATCCTATCAAAACATTGCTATTGAAAGCCAGTTCTGTGCCAACTGTCTTAGTCCCCTCGGTTGACTGGGTTCAACGGGGCAGTTCTTGCTTCGGGGTTTCTCATGTGGTTGGTGGTGGACAACAGCTGGAGACGGAGTCAGCAGAGGGTTGGGAGGGGCTGGACATCCAAGATGACTTCTTTTCTCACTTGTCTGGCATGTGTGCTGGGCCACCTGGAAGAACTTACGGGTGGCCAGGCATCTCTCACCATGAAAAACAGTTTGGGCTTCCTCACAGCATGGCTGTCTCACACTGCTCAGACCCATTTAATGGCCCCTGACTTTCTCCACAGTGCATGTTCAAGAGACTCAAGTAGAAGCTGTTAGACTTTAACAAGTCTAGCCTCAGAAGTCACATGGTGTCCCTTCCAGCACATGATGCTGGTTATGTAGGGCCATCCCAAGCACAGTATGGGCACACATAAATCAGGGGGGAAGATAGAGGGATGCACGGTTCATCACCGTCAGCGGGAGGGGGCATAATGTCTTTGGAAACTAGCTCTCACTGATGTCAAAGGCAGCAGCTCATGTATGCTGCAGAACGGGTGATGGGATTTTATACCTTTTTTGAGAAGCACGGGGAGGGGAAAGTTAACTTAATATGGGAGGGCTACAAAAGTTGAGGCACAGCATTTTTTCCAGTAAGCTTGCCCGTCTTTGCTGAGCCCTGCACTATGCAGCCATTAGCAGGCGGGCAATGCTTTGCTTTATGAGGCAATTATTCCAACACACTCTATTCAAAATACACATTAGAACTTAACCTTCTGAATCCTGAAGTAGCATTTTTATCACCCAACATTAGAAAAGAGACAGAGTCAGCATATTTCCCCCCCTTTTATGATCTGGTATCATTAATAAAGCATTGGGCAAGGACCTTCTCACAATTCTTCTGGATAATTTGTGACACAAAAGGCGTCGTGTGATACAATTGTCTGTTGACTTATTCAATAACAGAGGAAACACATGGATCATTTTAAAAATAAAGACAAAGAATTAAACAACCAAAAGGAGCATTTCCTCCCGACACCGTGAAGGCACGTGTAGAATAGAGATGTGTTGGCGCTGGATGTGCACAAGTAGAAATGGGGAGTTAATATGGAATTTCTAATTAGGGTCACATGCTAATGAACTCTCTCTTCATGTTAGTTTTATGCCGCTTCAGAAATTTTTTATCATATGCTTAAAAATTTATGGCCAGAAACATTAATGAAAATGAGGCGTGAATTGAAAATTGTGTCATTATGGAGATGAGGGTGGCCCGGCATTGCTGATTTTCAAGGAGGTATCTTTTATTGCCTTTTTTGAGAACTGAGAAATGATACAGGTAAAATTAATGGCGAGGCATATTCTCCATCCTGACATAGGCAGCACGGTTATATGTAAAGTTATAAAAGTTTGATTTTAATAAGATTTTGAATTAATTATAAGGAGAATATTAATCATAATTGACAGTCATTTTTCAGAATAAAACTTCACCATCTAAGTAATATCATAGTTCTTAAGTGCACGAAGATAGGCATTTTCTCTCTCTCTC